>NC_069503.1:942328883-942503883 GCF_027579735.1 Bombina bombina
CCTATGTATTTCATAGTCCATCTAAAATCAATAATGACTGGTCGGTTTTTTGGTATATTAATCCAAAGTTAACACTGTGTGTGTATCATAAACAAACTGTGTCTAAATTAATAGACCAAAAAATATTTCTAGATACAAGATTAATATAAGAATTGTTAAAATGGATGTAGAAATATTAAAAATAGAATATGTCTGAAGATTGTGCTGAAAACTCTATCCCTGAAATATACATGGTATAGATATTTCGGGGGGCTTATCCACTATTATATAAAAAACTAAAATATGAAAAAATATATAAAATATATATTATATATATTAGCCCTATAGGAGGCTTGGATCGACATAAATAGATATAAAAAAGGGATCCATGTAAAAAAGGTAATATTAAAAAATATATCAACTAAATTAACAAATAAAAAGTTGTGGCAATTTGTATCTGTATCAATATTTATATGTTTATATTTAATTATGTTGTATTAGATATTATTAGCCCACAAGTCCAACCTATTATATTATAAGATTGATAGTGGGGAGAGGTGCTGCATGTATACATAGCATTAAGTAAGATAGGCTGCAAGGTCGATATCTTTATTTAGTCCCTAAATGTTTGAAAGGTATAGATCCAGAATGCTTCTTTCCTATGGATTTCCAATTCTCTATCTCCTCCTCTTTTCTTCTCAGGTATGTATTCGAGAATGGATCCTTTTAAACATCCCGGATCTTTATTATGTTTCTTGAGATAATGAGCAGAGAGATTATGATTTTTTCCCCCTATTTCTATATTGTTGAGGAGTTCCAGTAGTCTTTTTTTATAAGGTCTAGTGGTGCGGCCAATATACTGTAGGCCACACCCACATTCCAGAATATAGACTACATTTTCAGTGCGACAGTTGCATAGTGTGTTTATTTCATAGCTCTTTTTAGTAACGGCTGAAGTAATCGTCTTTGTGGGTTTATTTTTCCCTAGATGGTGTTCGCAAGCCATGCAATTGCGTCTGTTACATTTATAAAATCCAATTGTCGACTTACTAAGCCAATTTTTATTTGTGCCTGGTTTGTCTTTCAATTGACTAGGTGCTAGGATGTTTTTCAGATTCCGATTTTTCCTAAAGATTACTTTAGGAGCTGTTTCTGTGATAGGTTTCAATAGATCGTCTTTTTTAAGAATCTCCCAATGTTTCATGATGATGTTTCTGATTTCCCTTGATCCTTCGTTGTACGTGGTTATGAAATTCACTGTGTTTGGGTTAGTAGTGGTATCTGCTCGTGGTAGTTCCTTCTTTTTTCCTGTATTCAGTAAGGACTCTCTATCCATCAAATTCACCCTTTGAAGTGTATTTTTTAGTTTATACTTATTATACCCCCTTGCTATAAATCTCTCTGTGAGGTTTCTTGCCTCCTGATCAAAATCTTGTTTCCTGGGGCAATTCCTTTTTAATCTTTGGTATTGTCCCATAGGAATGTTGTTAATCCATTTTCGATTATGGCTACTGGAGGCATGGAGATAGCCATTGCTATCCGTATCTTTCTTGTAGAGCTCTACATCATTGATTTTAGATGGACAATGAATAACATAGGATTTTAAGAGAGCTTTTAATTATTCTAATAGTGCCCTCCTTTATTCCTCTTTTTCTTTAATATTACTACTAGTGTTTTTTTTTTTTAGCGAGTCACTAACTGTATTTATAAATTATTTTTATATGGAGCTATTAAGGCTCTACACATCAGTTTTAAACATCTAAATAGGGATACATTTTTATATCTAATAGTGCTTAAATTATACACTTTACGGCTTGTTTGTTGTATAGCCTATATATTAATCTATCATTATAGTTTAGATCATTTGACTACAATATTGATATCCTTAAGGATATTATCAATTGTCAAATTAACGTTACACTCTGGAAAAGTTAGCATCTAATAGGGGAACTAGATTACCCTTATTATTACTATACTCTCTATATTTGTATTTGTATTCAACAAACATATTAGTTACGTTGACACACTGAGGATAACTTTCAGGAATTTAATTTCATGTAAGTATAGGTATTAATTTCCATTACGTTCCTACAATTTAGCCATTATATTTTCTATTTTAATAAGTATTTTAAAAACACATAATAACGTAGAGGTTCTATTGTGTGGAGTTATTATGCTTTCACAATATTACTATAGATACAGAGTTGACAACCTATAGATCGAATGGTATTAACAAAATACCACATGATGCATTCACTACTTTGCTACCAGCCAATAGCATCAATGACTTAACAAGTGATTCTAAGATGCCAATCAATTTATGTTTTAGCTAGGGGGGTGTGCCTCCGCCCCGTGTCTGTGTATTTAAATGCAGTTAACCGAGCATTCGGTAAATACCTCTGAGGAAGAATGGTAAAAGTGTTTATATCCCTTCGAAACGCATCAGGATTGTATCTTACCTTATGCTATGTTTGCACTGAGTGCATATTCCACAAGCACCGTGTTCCCGCATTTGAGTAAAAGGCATTCTTAAAGTTTTTAATTACCTCATATTATTGAGGTCTTTTGATGTAAGTGTACATCTTTATATCTAAATAAACAGTGTGATAATTACCATACAGTGTTGCACTATTGTATGTCCTTTTTCTTACATGATTACACTTATTACGGGAAAGAGTGAAAGAGAGATCAGTACTGGAAGAAGACACACCTCTATCTTGCAACCGACACCGGGAAGGAGACTTATCTGTACACTACGTGGCACTTACCTCATGTGATTGAGGTAAAGGAGTGTAAGTAGGCTCCCAACGGGAACGTTGTGGAACGAGGAACTATCAATCTTTAGACCTGCCTATTAGATTTGCATTATATTTATATATATATCTATAGGAGTTTACATCTGTTATTGGACATTTACAATTATATCTCTGTGTCTCATTTGTATAGACATTTTGTTGCTTTTTATATTTATATTCATTCAATCATTTCAGCTAGCATTTTAGCCAGATTCTAGTTATTATTATTTTTTTTATGGTAGAGTGTTATTATTACAATCATCTCTGTTATATATGTTTTTTTTTTTTATCACTTGAACAATTTATTTTAGTATCAGTGCGGCAACAATACTACCATTAGCACTAGCATACTTATATTGCTCCATTGATCTAATACATATTTTGCTATTTAACCCCATAGCATTACATGTGTGAATTTTACACACACCTGTAGGAGCTACATTATCATTACTAATTATTTTTCAACAACATCATTTTTTTGTGCTAGTCTAACATTATTCTCTACGGTCCTCTTATACCCTTACGTTGAATACACTATATATTGGGTTCTTTTCCAGAGTGTTGCGCCATTTGAATAAATTCCCTCTTCCCTTTTTCCCTATTTTTAACATTTTATATCTATCAGGTGAATAGTTCTTGGGGGCACATTTCACACTAGATAGGCATTCGAAGGCAGCAAGTTTTATACTCTTGTCTAGATTTATTTTTAGGGTATCCTTCAGCGCCATACCTACACACATCTTTTTTCACACACACATATATATATATATATATATATATATATATATATATATATATATACTGTGTATATATATATATATATATATATATATATATATATATATATATATATATTAAGTACAAACATTAAGTCTAAGAGAGACGCCACAGTAGAGCTATATGAGATACTGTGAATAGGCGGGGGTTTACAGCACACAGAGGAGTATTCTCTGTATCAAAATTAAAAAGTTTGGACAGTGATCCTTCAAAGAACCAGACAAACAGATACACGCAGGTTCAGAAAATGCAACAGTTTATTTACAATGAACAAACATCACTGATCAGTAGTGATGTCGCAAACCTAAAAAATTGGGTTCGCGAACGGCGAACGCAAATTTCCACAAAAGTTCGCGAACGGGAAAACCCACAGGGACTCTTTCTGGCCACAATAATGATGGAAAAGTTGTTTCAAGGGCACTAACACCTGGACTGTGGCATGCCGGAGGGGGATCCATGGCAAAACTCCCATGGAAAATTACATAGTTGATGCAAAGTCTGGTTTTAATCCATAAAGGGCATAAATCACCTAACATTCCTAAATTGTTTGGAATAACGTGCATTAAAACATCAGGTATGATGTATCGATCAGGTAGTGTAAGGGTTACGCCCGCTTCACAGTGCGCAGTGTAGGTGATATACCTGCCCTGACCATGCTTTGCAGACCAGGTATCAGTGGTCAGATGGACCCTTGCCCCAACACTGTGTGCCAGACATGCCATTATAGCAGACTTATATGGCTTTGGCGTTGCTTTTTGGTAATTAGAAGGCTGCTAAATGCCACTGCCCACCACACGTGTTTTATGTCCAGCAGTGAAGGGGTTAATTAGGGAGCATGTAGGCAGCTTGTAGAGTTAATTTTAGCTTAAGTGTAGTGTAGTAGACAACCCAAAGTATTGATCTAGGCCCATTTTGGTATATTTCATGCCACCATTTCACCGCCAAATGCGATCAAATAAAACATTTTTTTTCACTTTTTCCCAAACTTTAGGTTTCTCACAGAAATTATTTACAAACAACTTATGCAATTATGGCATAAATGGTTGTAAATGCTTCTCTGGGATCTCCTTTGTTCATAAATAGCAGACTTATATGGCTTTGGCGTTGCTTTTTGGTAATTAGAAGGCTGCTAAATGCCACTGCGCACCACACGTGTTTTATGCCCAACAGTGAAGGGGTTAATTAGAGAGCATGTAGGCAGCTTGTAGAGTTAATTTTAGCTTAAGTGTAGTCTAGTAGACAACCCAAAGTATTGATCTAGGCCAATTTTGGTATATTTCATGCCACCATTTCACCGCCAAATGCGATCAAATAAAAAAAAAATGTTCACTTTTTCACAAACTTTAGGTTTCTCACAGAAATTATTTACAAACAACTTATGCAATTATGGCATAAATGGTTGTAAATGATTTTCTGGGATTCCCTTTGTTCAGAAATAGCAGACTTATATGGCTTTGGCGTTGTTTTTTGGTAATTAGAAGGCTGCTAAATGCCACTGCGCACCACACGTGTTTTATGCCCAGCAGTGAAGGAGTTAATTAGGGAGCATGTATGCAGCTTGTAGAGTTAATTTTAGCTTAAGTATAGTGTAGTAGACAACCCAAAGTATTGATCTAGGCCCATTTTGGAATATTTAATGCCACCATTTCACCGCCAAATGCGATCAAATTTAAAAAAAAACTTAAATTTTTTCGCAATTTTAGGTTTCTCACTGAAATTATTTACAAACAGCTTGTGCAATTATGGCACAAATGGTTGTAAATGCTTCTCTGGGATGGCCTTTGTTCAGAAATAGCAGACATATATGACTTTGGCGTTGTTTTCTGGTAATTAGAAGGCCGCTAAATGCTGCTGCGCATCACACATGTATTATGGCTAGCAGTGAAGGGGTTAATTAGGTAGTTTTAATGCTGTGTAAGGTGGCGCAAATAAAATTGCAATTCCCAGTTGTAGAAAAAATTAATTATGATTTTGACGGTCTTTATAAGCACCTAAAGTTTGTATATTCCTTTTGGAAAGATGAGAGGGAAACTAATATTTTTTTAAAACCAGAAATATTTTCTTTGTATAAGTACATGTGTTATCACAAAGTGAAAATGTTTAAAATTATATATGTAAACACTGGTGTCGTTCTAATGTTAAAAAAGTACAAGCTGGTATGATGGTCAGTGCTGCGGTATAGCTCCGTAGTGTTTGTGTATGAATCCGTCTTCCTGAGGTGTTTTGCCTCTTGTGGTTGTGTGTAGCTTGTGATCCGTTGTGGTTGGTGGTTTGAGGCTCCAAAATTCTGAGCCCAATAGTGACCGAGCACTTTTGATAAATCTTGGTTTGGTCCGGGAGTGTTAAAGTTGGGGTAATCCTTTTCTTGGAATGTGTGCGTTGGAGCGCCGAGTCTTCTTTCTGTCAGTGACCAATTCCTTTATGCTGGTAATTGCTCTTCCTTGGAGATTCTTTTTGCGGCTTCTTTTCACCCTTGGCAGTCAGGTTGCGGGTAACTGTAGTGTGCCGTGTCTTGGCACAGTGATGTTTGTTCCTTTCGGGCTTAAGCGTTTAGGTGAAGGTGTGAAGGGAGCAGTAAAAAGCTCCGTCTGGCATGTTTTCACCACAAATCGATGTGGCTGGGTTCAGGTATCTACGCATTTCGGCTTGACAGCCTTTCTCAAGATACCAGTGGGATGGATTCTTTGCTTTTTTAAAGGCTGTGTGTTAACTCTTGGATTGCTGGTTTCCTGTTGTGGCTTATTTGTCATGAGTATATCATAGTTATTATATTAGTTGTTACTGATTCATGATTTTCAGTCAAATTGTTTAAACTTCTTCAACTTAGATGTCTTAATTTATTGAGATCTTTGGGTTTCGTTGTTTGTTTGCATTGTTATCACATTTCAATACTTTATGGTTAATTGAGAAATTTGAATTTTCAATTTTGAAAAAGTGCATACATTTGTAGACTTGATTGTTGTCAAATGTCAAAAAAGAATATACAAATTTTGCATCTATCTTGGCATTGAGATAGGATATGTAATCTTAGATTTGGATTATGTCGTTTGTTGAAAATCACATAGAATTGGTTTTGGTTATTATGTTTGTTTATATATGTGTTTGTATTGGTTTTCAGAAAAAAGTTTGCCAATTTTGCATCTGTCTTGGCATTGAGATGAGATATGTACTCTTAGAGTTGGATTGTGTCATTTGTTGAAGAACACATAAGTTTGTTTTTTTATTATTGTCTGTGTATATAATGTTTATGAATTATCTGTATGTATAATGTTTGTATTGGTTTTCTTAAATTCAGAGGATAGGAATATTTTGTATACATTTGTAGTGGAGTGGATTAGTTGGTGTGTTTTTAGGTGGATTTTAAATGGCTCAGATATGGATTTATTTTTATATTATCAAGAGAATTTTTGGTTGCTTGTATTAAGCTCTAAAATAATATAATCTTTGTTGTTCTTTATATTTAACTTTGTGTTGTTAGATTCTTTACATAATTGCATTTAGATCTAATTCGCTGTTAAGTCCCTTTGGGTATAGGGTGCCCATTTTAAATATTAGTTCAGCTTCTTGGTACAATAATCTTTTTTCAACATTTCCTCCTCTACCATCTGATCTCACCTTCTTAATCCCCCAGAATTTTATTGCTTTAGGGTTACCTCTATGGAATTGTTTGAAGTGGGCATATAATCTAGTGTTGTCCTTTTCTTTTTCTATGCAGCGAATGTGTTCCCGTATTCTTTCTTTCAGTTTCATGTCCCGAACTGTTCGCGCGCGAACAGTTCACGGCGAACTCAGCTTGTTTGCGTTCACCGCTGCGGGTGAACACATGCGATGTTTGATCCGCCCCCTATGTGTCATCATTGAGGAAACTTTGACCCTGTATGTCACAGCCTTATGACACATTAGAGCCAATCAGCATCAGACACTCCCTCACAGACCCTCGCAGCTACTGGGCAGCAGCCATTTTAGACTCATAACGACGTTGCTTTCTTAGTGAGAGGACGTTTTGTGTTGCTGCTGCTGACATTATAGGGAAATAGATAGCTAGGCTAGTGTATTTAGTGTCCACTACAGTCCTGAAGGACTCATCTCATCTCTGCTGCGAGGACGGCACCCCAAAAAGCCATTTTTAGGGCTATAACCTCAGCTGTTTTTTTTTTTTTTCTTAGTATTTTTATTAGCATTTACCTGGCTTTCAGCCTGTGTGTGAGGCTCACAGCATATGTTGTGATTAGTGCCACCACTGATATCTGCCTAACAACATTAGTTTAAATTTAACCAACAAAAATTTGAAATTATTTTGCTAGTCTAATTTATTTTCATTTTCTATCAGGCCTGTGTCACACAGCATATACTCTGGTTCATTGCTCTGTGCCAGCCACCAGTGGTCATATCCGTTTATAACATTATTTTAAATTTAAAAAAAAACCTTTTTTAGTGCCACCAATCATATTTCTTGTAACATTATTGAAAAAAATGTAAATCATCACTTTTTTGACTGTGAATCTGCAGTCTACTAGTGCCCTTGAATTGCATTTTCCTCCTGCCTGCCAGCCTGTGTGCCAGGCCGACTTGCCAACTAGTTACACCAATCATATTTGTTGTCACAGTATTGTTAATATTTAAAATTAAAAACTGTGCCAGCCACCAGTGGTCATATCCGTTTATAACATTATTTTAAATTTTAAAAAAAACCTTTTAAATCATTTTTCTAGTGTGATCTAATTTCATTTTCTATCAGGCCTGTGTCTGTCAGGCTCACACATTTTATACTTCAGTTTTTTTTTCAGTCTTTTGGTTAATTGCTCTGTGCCAGCAGCCACCACTCATATCTGCTTCACCTTATTTTAAATTAAAAAAAAAAAACTTTTAAATTATTTTGTTAGTGTAATCTAATATCATTTTCTATCAGGCCTGTGTGTTTTGCTGACTTACAGAGCAAACTGTCTTTAATTGCTGCCCTCCCTAGTCTATCAGCCATGACTCATATGTGTTTAACCTTTTTTTAAATTCCCCCCCAAATTTTTTTTTAATAATTTTGCTAGTGTAATCTAATTGTATTTTCTATCAGGCCTGTGTGTATCTGACTTACAGAGCCTATTGTTTTTAATTGCTGCCCTTCCAAGGCTATCAGCCACGACTCATATGTGCTTAACCTTTTTCTTTAAATTCCAAAAATAAATCTTTAAATCATTATGCTAGTGTAATATAATTTTATTTTCTATCAGGCCTGTGTCTAACTGTCTATCTGACTTACAGAGCATACTGTTGTTAATTGCTGCCCTACGTAGCAGCCAGCCAGTGCCACCACTCATATCTGCTTAACATTATTTTAATATTAAAATATAAACTTTTAAATTATTTTGCTAGTGTAATCTAACTTCATTTTCTATCAGGCCTGTGTTTTTCTTACTTACACAGCATACTGTGTTAAATTGCTCCCCTACCTACCAGCCACGACTCATATCTGCTTTACATTATTTTAAAGTAAAAAAAAAAAAATTAAATAATTTTGCTAGTGTAATTTAATTTCTTTTTCCATCAGGCCTGTGTGTTTCTGGCCCACATCATATAGTGTTACACAGTTTATATATATATTTTTTTTTCCACCACTTATATCTGGTGTAACAACATTAGTGTAAATTTTATTTAATTTTTTTTTTAACATCAGTCCTCTTCTAGTGTTATTAAATTTATGTAGCCAGGCTGCCATTAGTGCCAGCCTGTGTGTCAGGCTGCCAGCATATACTGTGCCTACTTCCATCCTCAGTGCCAGTCCACCACTCCTATCTGTTGTAACATAATATTAAATGTTTTAAAAAAAAATTTACATCACTCTTCGAGTGTTATTTAATATTAGTTCACAGGCCAGCCTGCCACCACTAGTGCCAGCCTGTGTGCCAGGCCCACTTGCCAACTAGTTACACCAATCACAGTTGTTGTAACAGTATTGTTAATATTTAAAATTAAAAATTCTTCGATTGTGAATCATCAGTTTGCTCGTGCCATTGAATTGCACTTTCCTCCTGCTTGCCAGCCTGTGTGCCCGGCCCACTTGCCAACTAGTTACACCAATCATAGTTGTTGTAACAGTATTGTTAATCTTTAAAATTAAAAATTGTTCGATTGTGAATCATCAGTTTGCTCGTGCCATTGAATTGCACTTTCCTCCTGCCTGCCAGCCTGTGTGCCAGGCCCAACTAGCCAATTAGTGCCACCAATCATATTTCTTGTAACATTATTGAAAAAATTGTAAATCATCACTTTTTTGACTGTGAATCTGCAGTCTACTAGTGCCCTTGAATTGCATTTTCCTCCTGCCTGCCAGCCTGTGTGCCAGGCCGACTTGCCAACTAGTTACACCAATCATATTTGTTGTCACAGTATTGTTAATATTTAAAATTAAAAATTGTTAGATTGTGATTGTGAATCATCAGTTTGCTTTTGCCATTGAATTGCACTTTCCTCCAGCCTGCCAGCCTGTGTGCCAGGCCCAACTAGCCAATTAGTGCCACCAATCATATTTCTATTAACAGTATTGAAAAAATTGTAAATCATCACTTTTTTGACTGTGAATCTCTAGTCTACTAGTGCCCTTGAATTGCATTTTCCTCCTGCCTGCCAGCCTGTGTGCCAGGCCGACTTGCCAACTAGTTACACCAATCATATTTGTTGTAACAGTATTGTTAATATTTAAAATTAAAAAATTTTAGATTGTGATTGTGAATCATCAGTTTGCTCTTGCCATTGAATTGCACTTTCCTCCTGCCTGCCAGCCTGTGTGCCAGGCCCAACTAGCCAATTAGTGCCACCAATCATATTTCTATTAACAGTATTGAAAAAATTGTAAATCATCACTTTTTTGACTGTGAATCTGCAGTCTACTAGTGCCCTTGAATTGCATTTTCCTCCTGCCTGCCAGCCTGTGTGCCAGGCCGACTTGCCAACTAGTTACACCAATCATATTTGTTCTAACAGTATTGTTAATTTTCCTCCTGCCTGCCAGCCTGTGTGCCAGGCCGACTTGCCAACTAGTTACACCAATCATATTTGTTGTCACAGTATTGTTAATATTTAAAATTAAAAATTGTTAGATTGTGATTGTGAATCATCAGTTTGCTCGTGCCATTGAATTGCACTTTCCTCCTGCCTGCCAGCCTGTGTGCCAGGCCCAACTAGCCAATTAGTGCCACCAATCATATTTCTTGTAACATTATTGAAAAAATTGTAAATCATCACTTTTTTGACTGTGAATCTGCAGTCTACTAGTGCCTTTGAATTGCATTTTCCTCCTGCCTGCCAGCCTGTGTGCCAGGCCGACTTGCCAACTAGTTACACCAATCATATTTGTTGTCACAGTATTGTTAATATTTAAAATTAAAAATTGTTAGATTGTGATTGTGAATCATCAGTTTGCTTTTGCCATTGAATTGCATTTTCCTCCTGCCTGCCAGCCTGTGTGCCAGGCCGACTTGCCAACTAGTTACACCAATCATATTTGTTGTCACAGTATTGTTAATATTTAAAATTAAAAATTGTTAGATTGTGATTGTGAATCATCAGTTTGCTCGTGCCATTGAATTGCACTTTCCTCCTGCCTGCCAGCCTGTGTGCCAGGTCCAACTAGCCAATTAGTGCCACCAATTATATTTCTTTTAACAGTATTAAAAAAATTGTAAATCATCACTTTTTTGACTGTGAATCTCTAGTCTACTAGTGCCCTTGAATTGCATTTTCCTCCTGCCTGCCAGCCTGTGTGCCAGGCCGATTTGCCAACTAGTTACACCAATCTTATTTGTTGTCACAGTATTGTTAATATTTAAAATTAAAAATTGTTAGATTGTGATTGTGAATCATCAGTTTGCTCGTGCCATTGACTTGCACTTTCCTCCTGCCTGCCAGCCTGTGTGCCAGGCCCAACTAGCCAATTAGTGCCACCAATCATATTTCTATTAACAGTATTGAAAAAATTGTAAATCATCACTTTTTTGACTGTGAATCTGCAGTCTACTAGTGCCCTTGAATTGCATTTTCCTCCTGCCTGCCAGCCTGTGTGCCAGGCCGACTTGCCAACTAGTTACACCAATCATATTTGTTCTAACAGTATTGTTAATATTTAAAATTAAAAATTGTTAGATTGTGATTGTGAATCATCAGTTTGCTCGTGCCATTGAATTGCACTTTCCTCCTGCCTGCCAGCCTGTGTGCCAGGCCCAACTAGCCAATTAGTGCCACCAATCATATTTCTATTAACAGTATTGAAAAAATTGTAAATCATCACTTTTTTGACAGTGAATCTGCAGTCTACTAGTGCCCTTGAATTGCATTTTCCTCCTGCTTGCCAGCCTGTGTGCCAGGCCGACTTGCCAACTAGTTACACCAATCAT
Source organism: Bombina bombina (assembly GCF_027579735.1). Lineage (NCBI taxonomy): Eukaryota > Metazoa > Chordata > Amphibia > Anura > Bombinatoridae > Bombina > Bombina bombina. The sequence continues at coordinate 942,340,819 of NC_069503.1, forward strand.
ATTTGTTGTCACAGTATTGTTAATATTTATATATATGTGTGTTTCACTCCAAGGACTGCTTGTGCTGACGCGTTTCGGCTCTAGTGGCCATAATCGTTCTAGTGGCTGTAATATGCCTCTTTGTCACTAAAGGCATATGTTAGAAAAATGTTACGGTTATTTTTATTTAAATCAGAGACAAATTTATGAAGACCGGCCAGGGGGCCATCCCATAGCATGAATATGTCATCCACATATCTAATCCACAAGGACACATGGGAGTCTAAAATTTCACCATATTGTTCAAATACATCCAGCTCCCATGCTCCCAAGTGAAGACATGCATAGGTTGGGGCGCAAACCGCTGCCATGGCTGTCTTCCTGACCTGTCTATAAGTTGAATTGTCAAATTGGAAAACATTGTTTCCAAGAATGAAGTGTAACAGATCAATGATAAAGGCAGTGTGTCTGTCACTCTCTAGTCCTCGTGTTTTAAGGAACTGTTCACATGCTCCTATTCCTATCTCATGTGGAATGGACGAATAAAGACTTTCTACATCTAGTGAAACTCGAATTGTTTCTGATTTAACAGAAATACCGCCTAGCATTCTTAGGAGATCTGGAGTATCCTTGACATAGGAGGGGAGGGATAGGAGGAAGGGTCTGAGAAAATGATCCACATACTGGCCAATATGTTCACTAATACTACCAATCCCCGAGATTGGGGGGGGTGACATACTTTTATGGATTTTTGGGATTATATAGAAAGTGGACCTTACTGGACATGTCGGACAAAGGAATTGAAACTCTTTAGGGGTGATCAGGCCTTCCATTTTGGCTTCTTGTAAAATTCTGTTCAATCTAGATTTCATTTGGATCATTGGATTCCTAGACAATTTCTCATACTGAGATTTATCATTGAGTTGTCTCTTCACCTCATTCAGATAGTAAGACTCATCTAACAATACCAAATTTCCACTTATCAGCTGGCTTGAAAATAACCCCTTTTGCAGTACTTAGTTCATATAGTGCTTGCCTTTCTTTAAAGCTTAAATTATCTGACCATATCCAGTCATCAGGCAATTTTTCTATTTATTTTTCAACTGCTTTTACAAACATTGAGACTAAAGGAACCAGTGCTAAGGATGGCATATAGGTAGATTTAGGTCTTAGATCAGTTCTAAAGATATGATTGCCCTCTAGTGATCTCTCCCTCTCTTCATTTTCATCCAAGAGGGACTCAAGGACCTTAATAGTTTCCTCGTCTTTTGTTTTTTCAGACTTATGTTGGTACATAGTGTAATATAGAACAATTTTTCTAGCAAAGAGGTGAAAATCTTTGACCACTTCAAATTTGTTAAGTTTGTTTGATGGGCAAAATGTGAGTCCCTTCTTTAAAACTTCTATGTGAATCAGATTTAATCTAAATGAGGAGAGATTTATAATTTGCAACTCACTTTCAGCATTTGGAGTTAATATCCCTGATAGGGTCTCCTTCGTGTTCTCCCCCTGATTGGGGGGGGTATCTCCTCTCTTGCAGGTTTACACCTCTCATTCCACCTCCTCTTTCTCCCCCCCCCCTCCTCCTGTGTCTATATTTTGTGAACCTGAAGCTCCATCGTTTTTTGACAGTCTTTCTGTGTCCATTTCTAGATCAGAGGCATCAGTGCCTGAATCATATTCGCCTTTGTCAAACTTATAAACATAAACCCTTTTATTTTGGCAATCTTCTTGATCACGGTGTAGCTTCCTGCACTTTCTTACTTTAATCTCTGCTTGTAATCTAGAGATATGTGTTTTTGTTTCCTCATTTAACTTTACAAAGTTAGGATCATTATCAAATTTATTTACTACTTGTAATGCTTGTTCAACATCCTCTTTTATTTTTTTCAAGTCTTTTATTGTTCCTTCTAATTAGCATGTCAATCATATCTAAAGTACAAGAAGATAATTTCCCATTCCATTCTTCTAAAAATTCTAAGCCCCCTTCTTCCTTCCTGGCATTAAAGCCTGGGTCTAGAAATAGTCTTAGTCCCCTAGGGACTATCTTTTTTTCTACATAGGTAGTTAAGCTTGAATTTTCAGCTATAAGTTTTACTTGCTTCGCTATGCAATTTTTATATTTTTTTTAAAGCATTAAATACATTGGTTTCAAGATCCCCACTTTCAAGATTAGTGTTAGTTTGAGATTACTTTAACTCTGCCTCCCATTGTTCATCGGATAGTGTAAAAGCCATGTTTGCCGGTTCCCAAACAAACTCAAGCCAAACAACAGAGAAACTCAACCAATACACAAACTTAGTTGTGTATGTACAGACTGATCCTTCAATCCCAAGGAAATAGAGCGCTATGGGAATCCTCCCTGAGACTCTTAAATACAATTAGAATACAGAAGATTGCTGGGAGAGAATCACCCAAACCTTCCTGATTACAGGATAGAGAAATTATTTATTACCTGGGTAAAAACTAAGAATAATCTAGACGGACTTCAACCATTACTAGATCTGGTGCAGGCCCCCAAAATATTTATTAACTACAAACATTAAGTCTAAGAGAGGGGCCACAGTAGAGCTATATGAGATACTGTGAATAGGCGGGGGTTTACAGTACACAGAGGAGTATTCTCTGTATCAAAATTAAAAGGTTTGGCCAGTGATCCTTCAAAGAACCAGACAAACAGATACACGCAGGTTCAGAAAATGCAACAGTTTATTTACAATGAACAAACATCACTGATCAGGCATCATTGCACTTGATTAGACTAGTAAGCATTCAAATCTACCACTGCAGTGGGAAATACCTACTCAATAAAATACTCATAGCAGTATACTATAAGTAAAGAAGCAACAGCAGATATATTACTCAGTTTGGTTATATATGCAACCACTAGTGGCAATACTCTTTACAAGCATCAACCCCACAGTTAATTTGTATACGACCTAATACATAGGATGGTAACAGTCCTACTTAGGAAAATGGCTTTTCACGCCAAAGAGAACACAAAGTCCTTTTTCAGACAAAGCCTGGACACAGGATAAAGATGGTAATCCAAAATTTTTAAAGGTGTATGCAAATTTATTCCTGTTCCCATCCAAAAGAAAACATCAGGATTTGCTAGCTAAAGTATTGAGGTAAGACCGTCCTCTTGAGCTAGCACACAGTAGTTTCAGACCAAGTTCGTTGCTAATTTATAGCCAAAAGAGCAAGTGCAGCCTAACAGAAAGTAGCGGTAGGAATGGACCAGGTATTCACATTCAGGCACTTATATGAGATCAACACAGCCGCTTTCAATGTCTGTTAAGGATAACATCACCTGTATTAAAGTCATCCGGACCTTTACAAGCCGCTTGAGCTGTTAGTTAGTAACCATCTGCAAGCCAGGTAATTTCACTTTGGCACACTGACAAAGATCAGGACATCCACCTCCGACATCTTTTGCTGTCACACCTCCCCCACTTGGAGTCATGTCGCTTTGCTCCTAAGGACCTCGACTGTGGCGGATAGGGTATCATTGCCTTTATTATATTCCTCCGGACTTTAGCAGGTTGTTAGTTTGTGTCTGTCATCGACGCGCATTTCGCCCCACAATGCTGAGCGAAAACAAGGGCCTCATCAGGACTATCAAACACCTGTGTCTCAAGGCTTTTATTGGATCATAATAGGAGAAAGGGGTGCGGTTACTTCAAAGGTTTCATTGCAATTATTGGTTATCGTAGCCAAGCCTCTCACTATGTTACCAAATTACAGTCTTGAAAATGACAGCATGATACATTGTATTTATAAACCTGCCGCATCTATACAAAACCTGCGTTCATCGTTCTGAAAACATGGCCTATTTTTATAACACTAGTTAGGGCAGAAAAATGTATTTCTATATAGACTAATATGAAAATTTATATTTAGACTATAGAGGGGTATTATCATGAAACTTATTTTACTTATATTAAACTTTTTAGTGGAAAGGACGGGGATTCAAAAAAATCCTTACACTTCACTGAGCCATATGTACAATAAAATTCAGCCCAAAAGAGAGACATATTCAATTCTCTCGTTTAACCCATGTGGAGACACTGTGTTTAATATATATGTCCACCTAGCTTCTTTATTTAAAAGAATGATCCAAATGAAATCTAGATTGAACAGAATTTTACAAGAAGCCAAAATGGAAGGCCTGATCACCCCTAAAGAGTTTCAATTCTTTTGTCCGACATGTCCAATGCCCACTTTCTATATAATCCCAAAAATCCATAAAAGTATGTCACACCCCCCCCCCCCGGGAGACCAATTGTCTCGGGGATTGGTAGTATTAGTGAACATATTGGCCAGTATGTGGATCATTTTCTCAGACCCTTCCTCCTATCCCTCCCCTCCTATGTCAAAAAATGGCTTTTCATGCCAAAGAGAACACAAAGTCCTTTTTCAGACAAAGCCTGGACACAGGATAAAGATGGTAATCCAAAATTTTTAAAGGTGTATGCAAATTTATTCCTGTTCCCATCCAAAAGAAAACATCAGGATTTGCTAGCTAAAGTATCGAGGTAAGACCATCCTCTTGAGCTAGCACACAGTAGTTTCAGACCAAGTTCGCTGCTAATTTATAGCCAAAAGAGCAAGTGCAGCCTAACAGAAAGTAGCGGTAGGAACGGACCAGGTATTCACATTCAGGCACTTATATGAGATCAACACAGCCGCTTTCAATGTCTGTTAAGGATAACATCACCTGTATTAAAGTCATCCGGACCTTTACAAGCCGCTTGAGCTGTTAGTTAGTAACCGTCTGCAAGCCGGGTAATTTCACTTTGGCACACTGACAAAGATCGGGACATCCACCTCCGACATCTTTTGCTGTCACACCTCCCCCACTTGGAGTCGTGTCGCTTTGCTCCCAAGGACCTCGACTGTGGCGGATAGGGTATCGTTGCCTTTATTATATTCCTCCAGACTTTAGCAGGTTGTTAGTTTGTGTCTGTCGTCGATGCGCGTTTCGCCCCACAATGCTGAGCGAAAGCAAGGGCCTCATCAGGACTATCAAACACCTGTGTCTCAAGGCTTTTATTGGATCATAGTAGGAGAAAGGGGTGCGGTTACTTCAAAGCTTTCATTGCAATCATTGGTTATCGTAGCCAAGCCTCTCACTATGTTACCAAATTACAGTCTTGAAAATGACAGCATGATACATTGTATTTATAAACCTGCCGCATCTATACAAAACCTGCGTGCATCGTTCTGAAAACATGGCCTATTTTTATAACACTAGTTAGGGCAGAAAAATGTATTTCTATATAGACTAATATGAAAATTTATATTTAGACTATAGAGGGGTATTATCATGAAACTTATTTTACTTATATTAAACTTTTTAGTGGAAAGGACGGGGATTTAAAAAAATCCTTACACTTCACTGATCCATATGTACAATAAAATTCAGCCCAAAAGAGAGACATATTCAATTCTCTCGTTTAACTAATAAGGTATACCAAAGCGCCAACTATACGAAGGTTGGGTCTGGACCTAATGCAATATTGTCAAACGATTACAATAAACAATTTATTGAGTACACAAATGAGTTAAAAACATGGATCCATGTATAAACAATCAAATTTATACAACAATTATAGCTAAATGAATAGTTAAAACAAATAGTTATGTAACGGATATAGCATTTAAAATTGTGCAAACATTGCTCTTAAAAATATTCATAAAAAATTCCAAATTTAGTATAAGGCTCACAACAGAAATTCAACTTTGTGTTTACCATATACACATATACAAATTTGTACAGCAATAATAGCTAAATGAATAGTTAAAACAAATAGTTAAATAGCAGATATGGCATTTAAAATTGTGCAAACAATGCTCTTAAAAAATATTCCTAAAAAATTCCAAATTAAGTATAAGGCTCACAACAGAAATTCAACTTTGTGTTTACCACATACACATAATAGGTGAAATATATTAGTCAGTTATATAATATTATCTAACCAATAATATTCTCGATTCTATGCAATACTAAATATTGCCAATAGTGACTAATGTGTAGGGCTCTGAGTAAGACCTTTAACTGTGTGTTTACCACATACGCATTGTCAAGTAAAAAATATTGTGACAGCAATAAGCCAATGTAAAGAATGTGTATCAAAAAAGTTGTGTGCAAAAATGAGTGTACAAAAGATATTAATGGTCAAAAAATAGGTTGATCTTCAAAAAACGTGAATTAAGAACAAAGATTGTGAAAAATGAAAAACCAAAAATTTACAAAAACATTGTGGTGTGTTCCAATAGTAACTTATATAAATGTAAATAATAGTCCAAAAAATAGTCCAACAATGAAAACTTAATAGAAAAAATAATCCAACAATAAATTATAATAAGTAGTGTGTCTCTTTAAGAAAAAAACAATAATCCTTAAAGTGTTGTGAATCCTAACAGCAATAGTTATGGTGATTTTCCAAGTGTTTTATACTGAATAGCAGTGTCAGTACTTGCTAGCCGTTTTCCAACCCAAAATTCTATCTTCTTGGCAAATATTTTGTTATAATCCCTGGATGATCCTTCTGTAAAAGAAAGATATGATGGTGTAGATTGTTTTTAGATCAATAGAAAATGAAATTGTGCTTACCAGTCGACACGTTTCGGTCACAAAGAGACCTTTATCAAGACTGCCAGTCTTGATAAAGGTCTCTTTGTGACCGAAACGCGTCGACTGGTAAGCACAATTTCATTTTCTATTGATCTAAAAACAATCTACACCATCATATCTTTCTTTTACAGAAGGATCATCCAGGGATTATAACAAAATATTTGCCAAGAAGATAGAATTTTGGGTTGGAAAACGGCTAGCAAGTACTGACACTGCTATTCAGTATAAAACACTTGGAAAATCACCATAACTATTGCTGTTAGGATTCACAACACTTTAAGGATTATTGTTTTTTCTTAAAGAGACACACTACTTATTATAATTTATTGTTGGATTATTTTTTCTATTAAGTTTTCACTGTTGGACTATTTTTTGGACTATTATTTACATTTTATATAATTACTATTGGAACACACCACAATGTTTTTGTAAATTTTTGGTTTTTCATTTTTCACAATCTTTGTTCTTAATTCACGTTTTTTGAAGATCAACCTATTTTTTGACCATTAATATCTTTTGTACACTAATTTTTGCACACAACTTTTTTGATACACATTCTTTACATTGGCTTATTGCTGTCACAATACTTTTTACTTGACAATGCGTATGTGGTAAACACACAGTTAAAGGTCTTACTCAGAGCCCTACACATTAGTCACTATTGGCAATATTTAGTATTGCATAGAATCGAGAACATTATTGGTTAGATAATATTATATAACTGACTAATATATTTCACCTATTATGTGTATGTGGTAAACACAAAGTTGAATTTCTGTTGTGAGCCTTATACTTAATTTGGAATTTTTTAGGAATATTTTTTAAGAGCATTGTTTGCACAATTTTAAATGCCATATCTGCTATTTAACTATTTGTTTTAACTATTCATTTAGCTATTATTGCTGTACAAATTTGTGTATGTGTATATGGTAAACACAAAGTTGAATTTCTGTTGTGAGCCTTATACTAAATTTGGAATTTTTTATGAATATTTTTAAGAGCAATGTTTGCACAATTTTAAATGCTATATCCGTTACATAACTATTTGTTTTAACTATTCATTTAGCTATTATTGTTGTATAAATTTGATTGTTTATACATGGATCCATGTTTTTAACTCATTTGTGTACTCAATAAATTGTTTATTGTAATCGTTTGACAATATTGCATTAGGTCCAGACCCAGCCTTCGTATAGTTGGCGCTTTGGTATACCTTATTAGTTTCATCTTTCCATTTTGACAACTAGGTGTCAAATTATCAAAGCCAGAGGTCTTATTTAGTAGGCGCTAGGTGTACTCCACTATCAATAAATTCTCTCGTTTAACCCATGTGGAGACACTGTGTTTAATATATATGTCCACCTAGCTTCTTTATTTAAAAGAATGATCCAAATGAAATCTAGATTGAACAGAATTTTACAAGAAGCCAAAATGGAAGGCCTGATCATCCCTAAAGAGTTTCAATTCTTTTGTCCGACATGTCCAGTAATGCCCACTTTCTAAATAATCCCAAAAATCCATAAAAGTATGTCACACCCCCCCGGGAGACCAATTATCTCAGGGATTGGTAGTATTAGTGAACATATTGGCCAGTATGTGGATCATTTTCTCAGACCCTTCCTCCTATCCCTCCCCTCCTATGTCAAGGATACTCCAGATCTCCTAAGAAAGTTAGACAGTATTTCTGTTAAATCAGAAACAATTCTAGTTTCTCTAGACGTAGAAAGTCTTTATTAATCCATTCCTAATGATATAGGAATAGGAGCATGTGAACAGTTCCTTAAAATACGGGTACTAGAGAGTGACAGACACACTGCCTTTATCATTGATCTGTTACACTTCATTCTTGAAAACAATGTTTTCGAATTTGACAATTCAACTTATAGACAGGTCAGGGGGACAGCCATGGGAGCAGTTTGCGCCCCAACCTATGCATGTCTTCAGTTGGGAGCATGGAAGCTGGATGTATTTGAACAATATGGTGAAATTTTAGACTCCCATGTGTCCTTGTGGATTAGATATGTGGATGACATATTCATGCTATGGGATGGCCCCATGGCCTGCCTTCATAAATTTGTCACTGATTTAAATAAAAATAACTGTAACATTTTTCTAACATATGCCTTTAGTGACAAAGAACTGCCGTTTTTGGATATTTCCATTAAAAAAGAAGGAAATCATATCTCTACTGAGAATTATCATAAAGATACAGCTACAAACAGCATCCTAGAAGGATCTAGTGCTCATCCAGAACCCCTAAAAAAAGGGATTCCCTATAGTCAGCTATTAAGACTCAAAAGAAACTGTTCCTCTAAAATTAAGTTTGAGTAACATGCTGATTTAATGTGCAAAAGGTTCATCGAAAGGGTATATTCACGAAAAATACTCAAACACACCCTCAATAAAGTAAGAAAAATAAACAGGGATGACCTCCTGTATTCGAAAAAAGAGAAAAAAGTTGAAAAAAACTTACGGCTAGATTTAGAGTTCTGCGTTAGCCATCAAAAGCAGCGTTAAGGGGTCCTAACCAGTGTTCCCTCTAAGGCCAGTTTTGTGTGCGGCCCAGCAGTGAAACAGTTAATTAGGTAACCACACCCTGCAATTAGCAAACACTGCACAATGCAGATGGGAAGGTATCGTTCTCTTGTTAACTGTTTCACTGCTGGGCTGCACACAAAACTGTCCTTAGAGGGAACACTGGTCCTAACGCTGCTTTTGGCCGCCCGCTGGTATTTAGAGTCAGGCAGGAAAGGGTCTAACGCTCACTTTCAAGCCGCCACTTTTCCATACCGCAGATCCCCTTACGCCAATTGCGTATCTTATCTTTTCAATGGGATCTCCCTAACGCCGGTATTTAGAGTCTTGACTGAAGTGAGCTGTAGAGCCTCTACCGACAAGACTCCAGCTGCAAAAAAAAGTCACTAGTTAAGAGCTTTATGGGCTTATGCCGGTTTATAAAGCTCTTAACTACTGTGCTCTAAAGTACACTAACACCCATAAACTACCTATGTACCCCTAAACCGAGGCCCCTCCATATTGCCGCCACTATAATACATTTTTTTAACCCCTAATCTGCCGACCGCACACCGCCGCCACCTACTTTATCCCTATGAACCCCTAATCTGCTGCCCCTAACATCGCCGACACCTACATAATATTTATTAACCCCTAATCTGCCCCCCCAACGTCGCCGCTACCTAACTACACTTATTAACCCCTAATCTGCTGACCGGTCCTCGCTGCCACTATACTAAATGTATTAACCCCTAAACCGCCACACTCCTGCCTCGCAAACACTATAATAAATAGTATTAACCCCTAATCTGCCCTCCCTAACATCGCCGCCACCTAACTTCAAGTATTAACCCCTAATCTGCCGACCGGACCTCGCCGCTACTCTAATAAATGTATTAACCCCTAAAGCTAAGTCTAACCCTAACCCTAACACCCCCCTAATTTAAATATAATTTTAATCTAACGAAATTAATTAAATCTTATTACCTAAAGTATTCCTATTTAAAACTAAATACTTACCTGTAAAATAAACCCTAATATAGCTACAATTTAACAAATAATTATACTGTAGCTATTTTAGGATTTATATTTATTTTACAGGCAACTTTGTATTTATTTTAACTAGGTACAATAGCTATTAAATAGTTATTAACTATTTAATAGCTACCTAGTTAAAATATTTACAAAATTACCTGTAAAATAAATCCTAACCTAAGTTACAATTAAACCTAACACTACACTATCAATAAATTAAGTAAATAAATTACCTATAATTACATACAATTAAATAAACTAAACTAAATTACAAAAAAAAAAAAAAAACCACTAAATTACAAAAAATAAAAAAAGATTACAAGAATATTAGGCTAATTACACCTACTCTAAGCCCCCTAATAAAATAAAAAAGCCCCCCAAAATAATAAAGGTCCCTACCCTATTCTAAATTAAAAAGTAACCAGCTCTTTTACCAGCCCTTAAAAGGGCTTTTTGCGGGGCATGCCCGTAAGTAATCAGCTCTTTTGCCTGTAAAAAAAAATACAACCCCCCGACATTAAAACCCACCACCCACATACCCCTACTCTAACCCAAACCCCCCTTAAATAAACCTAACACTACCCCCCTGAAGATCTCCCTACCTTGAGTCGTGTTCACCCAGCTGGGCACCGTTGGACCAAAAGAGGACATCCGGAGTGGCAGAGTAGGCGTCGGTTGAAGAGGATGGATCCGCGTCGGCTGGAAGAAGATGGCTCCGCTCCGTTCCGGATGCATGAAGATAGAAGATGCCGCTTGGATGAAGATGTCTGCCGGTCCGGATGTCCTCTTCTGCCCGGATAGGATGAAGACTTCTGCCGCTCCGGATGTCCTCTTTTGGTCCATCGGTGCCCGGCTGGGTGAACACGATTTAAGGTAGGGAGATCTTATGGGGGGGTAGTGTTAGGTTTATTTAAGGGGGGTTTGGGTTAGAGTAGGGGTATGTGGGTGGTGGGTTTTAATGTTGGGGGGGTTGTATTTTTTTTTACAGGCAAAAGAGCTGATTACTTAGGGGCATGCCCCTCAAAAAGCCCTTTTAAGGGCTGGTAAAAGAGCTGGTTACTTTTTAATTTAGAATAGGGTAGGGACCTTTATTATTTTGGGGGGCTTTTTTATTTTATTAGGGGGCTTAGAGTAGGTGTAATTAGCCTAATATTCTTGTAATCTTTTTTTATTTTTTGTAAATTAGTTTAGTTTATTTAATTGTATGTAATTGTAGGTAATTTATTTAATTAATTTATTGATAGTGTAGTGTTAGGTTTAATTGTAACTTAGGTTAGGATTTATTTTACAGGTAATTTTGTAAATATTTTAACTAAGTAGCTATTAAATAGTTAATAACTATTTAATAGCTATTGTACCTAGTTAAAATAAATACAAAGTTGCCTGTAAAATAAATATAAATCCTAAAATAGCTACAATATAATTATTCGTTATATTGTAGCTAAATTAGGGTTTATTTTACAGGTAAGTATTTAGTTTTAAATAGGAATACTTTAGTTAATAAGATTTAATTTATTTAGTTAGATTAAAATTATATTGAACTTAGGGGGGTGTTAGGGTTAGGGTTAGACTTAGCTTTAGGGGTTAATACATTTATTAGAGTAGCGGCGAGGTCCAGTCAGCAGATTAGGGGTTAATACTTGAAGTTAGGTGGCAGCGACGTTGGGGGGTGCAGATTAGGGGTTAATACTATTTATTATAGTGTTTGCGAGGCGGGAGTGCAGCGGATTAGGGGTTAATAACTTTATTAGAGTAGCGGCGAGGTCCGGTCAGCAGATTAGGGGTTAATAAGTGTAGGTAAGGTAGCGGCGACGTTGGGGGGTATTGAGGGTTGAAGTGGCGGTACATTCGGCTCAACGCTCCCTTTTTGGAGCCTAACGCAGCCCTTCAGACAACTCTAAATACCAGCGTTGTCTTAATGGTGCGTTGGGAAAAAAAGCTGCGTTAGCTACGCGGGTTTTTACCGACAAAACTCTAAATCTAGGCGAATGTTTGTAGTTAATAAATATTTTGGGGGCCTGCACCAGATCTAGTAATGGTTGAAGTCCGTCTAGATTATTCTTAGTTTTTACTCAGGTAATAAATAATTTCCCTATCCTGTAATCAGGAAGGTTTGGGTGATTCTCTCCCAGCAATCTTCTGTATCATATATATATATTGTTAACCCCCATTTGAATAACTCATGAGCAGCCACTGATTATGATGAATGTGTGGTAATGCCGCCCCCTTCTCTTGTGCGACCACTTGCAAGAGAGAAGGACTTGTCAATCACCCCGAGAAAAATTGTTCAGTGGCTGAGAATGTAAGAAGCAGCGGTCTGATGAATGTTGATCTTGCAGGAAGCAGTCTTGCATGTGTATACCTGCCATGCAACGGCTCTGAAGCAGCAGGTGACTAGTTACTCCAATGGTTCCTATAGTTAATATTAATGTAGAGCATGACTTTGCATGTAAGTATATTGGTTATTCTCATTTTTTTAATCAATTTCAAATCCCACACTAAACTTTAGGCAATAAATGGGCCCTGTGAATAGATTTATTTTAACTCTCAAAACAGGCAAATTACAAATGTATTCAAAATTCCATAATAGTAAAATAAAATGATCCCATAATTATGTAAACTGCAATTGGTTGTATAGCTTAAAGGGATTATCTATCTTTTTAAACAATAAAAAAATCAAGCAGACTGTTCGCTTAAAATCCCTACCATCTCAGTGGTAAACCAAGCAAGAAGAAGAAGAAAGGCAGGAAAGGACAAGAGCAAGGAAAAAGAAGCGGGGAAAAATATCATTTATGCTTACTTAATAAAGAGTTAGATTATGAGTGTCGCGCAATAGAAAATAACGCACGTATTACAAGTTGAAAGTAAACGTGTTCCCTCAAGCGCAACTGCAATTTACACTCTTCGGGCTAGCACAACCTAACCGCTCATGTAAAGGGTAGAGGAGAAAAAAGGTTGCATTAAACACAACATAAATACACTGAAAAGTCCAGTTACACTCATATAAACACTATCTGATAAAAATTATATATAAAAAAAAAAAGTTGTTTGAAAAAAAGGGCTGCAAAGGGGCTTTAACATATAAATGCATACATAGACATGTTTAAATATGCGAATGTATGCACATATATATATGTATAGATGTGTGTACATACTGTATGTATTTATGTGTTTATGTGTTTTTTTCTATATTTACTGTACATATTTAAAAGGGACATTATACACTAGATTTTTCTTTGCATAAATGTTTTGTAGATGATCCATTTATATAGCCTATACAGGTTTTTTTTTTTTTTTTTTTTTAAAGTATAGTTTTGCTGATTTTCAGTCTCCTAACCAAGCCCAATGTTTTAGAAGTATACTGATGTATACCTACTCCAGCTTCCTCCTGTTTGTGTAAAGATTATTTTTATATGCAGAGGAAGGGGGAGGGTATCTTCTCTTTTTGGTATACAACCACTTTCAGTGGCTGTTCCAGCTAACCTTTACAACAGAGCTAAACTGGGAGCTTCTAAGTAAGTTATTAACCGTTTTATACTGGATTTTTATATCAGTATCTGTTCATATTATTCTTTATAGTAGTTTCTATTACATGCAGTTATATGAAAATTGGTGTATACTGTCTATGGTGACCATATTGCCACTTTGAAAAGGTACACATATGAAAAATACATGTCAGGACTGTTTAAAGAAATGTGTTGTATAAGAACCCTGACATATGCATTTTTCATGTGTCCCTTTTTAAAGCGGCAATATGGTCACCCTACTTGCAAAGCACATATACAAATATTGTAAATATATATATATATATATATATATATATACACACACACATATATACATTCATACACCAATATATCTATTCCTATAGATATATAGGTATAGATAACTTTTTTACATTAACTTTATATATATATATATATATATATATATATATATATATATATATATATATATATATATATATATATATATATATATATATATAAAACCCAAAGAAAGTCCAGCACTTACTTACAAGCTCTCAGCTAAAATTAAAAGTAAAAATGGAAGGGTTAGTTACCGCATTTGGTCAAATGGGACAAGTCCAGGTACCTCGTTAAGGTCCCTTCCAAAACATGGGTCCCTAAAACAGCCACACAATGCAAGCTCTCAATCCAACAAACTCGGAACAAGTGAAAGGTGCACAGGCTTATGTAATCACCCTAGACATATACAAAACATGGAAGAGGACTGCACTCTCAGAATGGACTGGGTACACATCCCATGACCCTGCAACATGCTCAGCCCTGGGTGCTCACTGGCACTCACAGAAAAGGTGCTGTCCCCAGAGACACAGGCAGTTAACCCCAGGCAGGCCGGGGTGCAAGGCCCATAGGGAAAATTACAAAACAAATTAATACAACACACAGAGAGTGTCCAGCACTCACTTACAAGCTCTGAGCTAAGATTAAAAGCAAAAATGGAAAGGTTAGTTACCGCATTTGGCCAAATGGGACAAGCCCAGGTACCTCGTCAAGGTCCCTTCCAAAACCCGGGTCCCTAAAACAGCCACACAATGCAAGCTCTCAATCCAACAAACTGGGAACAAGTGGAGGGTGCACAGGCTTATGTAATCACCCTCGAGTGTGGTCCCCTTCCGTGTTTTGTATATGTCTAGGGTAATTACATAAGCCTGTGCACCCTTCCATTTTTGCTTTTAATTTTAGCTGAGAGCTTGTAAGTGAGTACTGGGCTTTCTCTGTGTGTTGTATTAATTTGTTTTGTAATTTTCCCTAAGGGCCTTGCACCCAGGCCTGTCTGGGGATAACTGACTGTGACTCTGGGGACAGCACAGTTTCATGTGAGTGCCAGTAAGCACCCAGGGCTGAGCATGTTGCAGGGTCATTGGATGTGTACCCAGTCCAGTCTGAGAGTGCAGTGCCCTTCTGTGTTAACGAGGCATACAAAGGGTTAAACACAATACAATAGTTACTGTAAAAAACATATACTAAGTCCCAAAAATGTCTCTTGTGGGTAAACACGATGTTACAGGCAGCTCTCTGGAGAAATCATCAGTAGAAGATAGAGCTCCTGGATACAAAAGCAAACAGAGGCGACTCTAAGTGTAATATTATTGAGGCAAATATACAGCATAGGTATATAAGAAAACCACACACATGCGGTGAAGCACACAATAGTGCTAATGGGGCAAGCCAAGGCTTTTAAACCGCTCGACTGACTCAACAACCAGCTCTCCTGGCAGATGGTATCCAAAAGTGACGGTCCCACTCTCCTGGCAGGTGTATTTATAATATATAAATTATATTTTCTTTGTTGGTGAGAGTTCATGATCCATTACTCCTGGTAAACTAATACCCAACATGTGAGTCCACGAGTAATAAGGGCTGGACAAAATGTACGACTTACTAATGTAGAATTTTTTTTTTTTTTAATCCAGAAGAAATATATACACAATATTATCTAATGCAAAGAAACAACTGCATTAAGAACTTTTCTACCAAAAGCTGCTGTCACGCTCGGCCACTGGGAAGCTCTGGCGGTCCTCTCTGTGTGCTTGATTGATAGGTAGTCTGAGCCACCCCTTTCTTGATGATGTCACTACCAGGCTTTTTATTCCGGGCTTCCTGTTTCTTCAGTGTCCGTTTGTTTGTTACTCTTTGTGGCTCCTGTGAGGACTTCGCTGTGGAAACTCTCTAACTGCTGATTTTCTGTTGCCAAACTCTGCAAAGACTGACTATGCTGGGTTAACCCTCAAACTTCCTGAAAACCTGTTTCCAAATACTGCAAGTACTGTTTATTCTGTGAAACTCTCAAACTGCATGTTAACCTGTTGCCAAACTCTGCAAATACTGTTTATTCAGTGTAAACCTTCAAACTGCTTGATATCCTGTTGCCAAATACTGCAAGTACTGTTTATTCTGTGAAACTCTCAAACTGCATGATAACCTGTTGCCAATCTCTGCAAGTACTGATTAAATTGTGTTAACCTTCCAACTACCTGATATCCTGTTGTCTAACTCTGCAAGTACTGACTATTCAGTTTTAACCCTCAAACTACCTGATATCCTGTTGTCTAACTCTGCAAGTACTGACTATTCAGTATTAACCCTCAAACTGCCTGATATCCTGTTGTCTAACTCTGCAAGTACTGACTATTCAGTATTAACCTTCAAACTATCTGATAACCTGTTGCCAAACTCTGCAAGGACTGACTACAAAGTGTTAACCCTCAAACTGCCTGATAACAAGTTACCTACTCCTGCATTATTAACTGTTTCTTGTTTTATCCTTCCTCTGTTTGAGTATATGTATAGGGACTATCCCTGCTCTCCTGATTCTGTTGAAGACATTTCCTGAAACCAGTTCCTTACTCAGAAGTCTATTTGGCTGATATCTTGTATTACTTTGGACTCAGGCTAACTCTGCTCCATATCGTGAGTACATTGTTTTTTAGAGGTTGTCGTGGGGTCACGTCCTGGATCAAACTCAGAGTGCAAGGGTGTTGTTTAAGTTCGCAATAGCATTTGGGTCTTCTTCTGGACATTTCCTAACCTGAAAGTACAAATGGGCCATAATATGGACCCTGATGAGTTATCCAGGGCTGTGGCTCTACAAGGGCAACTTCTAGGAAATCATTCTGCTCATTTGCAATCTTTGGATTCCAAGCTTGACCAGATTACTGCTCTGCTACATAACCTCTCCGCTCCTTCTCAAGTTACGGCGACTCCTACTGCAGCTGCTACTAGCTCCAATGCTGTCTTTAACCCACCTCAACCTGTTGGACAGTATATACCACAAATCCCACTTCCAGATAAATATGACGGTAATCCTGAAGAATGCCGTGGATTCCTTAATCAATGTCGTTTACACTTCAGAAACAATCCTCAAGTTTTTTCCAGTTCTACTTCCAAAATCACCTTTATTATATCCCTCATGAAGGGTAAGGCTCTAGCCTTGGTGTCTCCTCTTTTAGAGAAGAATGATCCTTTACTACAGGATGTGGAATTATTTGTGTCCATTTTTTCTTCTGTTTTTGACAAGCCTGGGAGGTCTGCAGCTGCAGAGGCAGGATTGTTGGATCTGAGACAGGGATCCCTTTCGGTAGCTCAATATGCTATTGAATTCAGGACTTTAGCCGCAGAAACTGATTGGAACCATGGAGCCTTACGGGCAGCCTTTCGCAAGGGACTTTGCGAATGCCTTAAGGATGAACTTGTATTTTGGGAACTCCCCGATTCATTGGAGGGTCTTATCAATTTCTGTATTACTCTTGATGCCCGGCATTCTGAACGTCTTCAGGAGAGAGATAAGAATCAGAGATCCTTTGTTAAATCTTCTTTTCGTCCTCCTATTCGGACCTCAAGTCTGTCTAATAATAATTCCCAATCTCCTGAGTCTGTGGAACCCATTGAAGTAGGAGCTATTAAATTGTCAGAAGCTGAACGCCATAGAAGGCGTACTCTTGGATTATGTCTGTATTGTGGTACCAAAGGACATTTACTGAAGGACTGTCCTATCCGGCCAGTAAAAGCCAAGGCTTAACTTTTGATAGAGGGACAGAGTTAAGCCAGAATCCCATGTCTTCCCTCAATTCTAAACTTTTTGTTCCTGTAACTATCACTTTTGGAAACACCAAGTTTCGAGCTCAAGCCCTCATTGACTCTGGAGCTGCTGGAGTTTTCATTGATTCAAACTTTGCTGACTCTCTCAGGATTCCTCTTCAAGCCAAGAAACAGTTAATTAAGGTAACCACTGTTAGTGGACAGCCTCTAGGTTATGGTATCATACAAAATTCTACCATTCCTCTTCTTTTGTCTGTGGGCATACTCCATTCTGAAATTATCCGTTTTGACATCATCACTTCTCCCCACATACCGTTGATTCTGGGGTTACCTTGGTTGCAGCTTCATGATCCAGTTTTCTCATGGTCTAAAGAAGAACTTATTTCCTGGGGAACTACCTGTTTCAAACATTGACCAACAAGCACAGGAAGGCACCCGGTCTTCAACTCTCCCAGAAGACTTCAACCAAAGGAAACAGCAAACTTGGTGACAGAAAACAGCAGCTACACGATCCGGTAAAAGCAATAATGTCTTTATTTGACATCCAAATACAAGTGTATACAGGCTTACTCAAACATGTTTCGTATAGAAATACTGACTTAACTTTTTCAATGACTACCTGCTAACTAATGGCTAATAAGCTAGAGCTAAAACAGAATTTATGCTTACCTGATAAATTACTTTCTCCAACGGTGTGTCCGGTCCACGGCGTCATCCTTACTTGTGGGAATATCTCTTCCCCAACAGGAAATGGCAAAGAGTCCCAGCAAAGCTGGCCATATAGTCCCTCCTAGGCTCTGCCCACCCCAGTCATTCAACCGACGGACAGGAGGAAATATATATAGGAGAAACCATATGGTACCGTGGTGACTGTAGTTAGAGAAAATAATTCATCAGACCCGATTAAAAAACCAGGGCGGGCCGTGGACCGGACACACCGTTAGAGAAAGTAATTTATCAGGTAAGCATAAATTCTGTTTTCTCCAACATTGGTGTGTCCGGTCCACGGCATCATCCTTACTTGTGGGAACCAATACCAAAGCTTTAGGACACGGATGAAGGGAGGGAGCAAATCAGGTTACCTAAACGGAAGGCACCACAGCTTGCAAAACCTTTCTCCCAAAAATAGCCTCCGAAGAAGCAAAAGTATCAAATTTGTAAAATTTGGCAAAAGTGTGCAGTGAAGACCAAGTCGCTGCCTTACATATCTGGTCAACAGAAGCCTCGTTCTTGAAGGCCCATGTGGAAGCCACAGCCCTAGTGGAGTGAGCTGTGATTCTTTCAGGAGGCTGCCGTCCGGCAGTCTCATAAGCCAATCGGATGATGCTTTTAAGCCAAAAGGAAAGAGAGGTAGAAGTCGCTTTTTGACCTCTCCTTTTACCAGAATAAACAACAAACAAGGAAGATGTTTGTCTGAAATCTTTTGTAGCCTCTAAATAGAATTTTAGGGCACGGACTACGTCCAAATTGTGTAACAAACGTTCCTTCTTTGAAACTGGATTCGGACATAAAGAAGGTACAACTATCTCCTGGTTAATATTTTTGTTAGAAACAACCTTAGGAAGAAAACCAGGCTTAGTACGCAAAACCACCTTATCTGCATGGAACACCAGATAGGGTGGAGAACACTGCAGAGCAGATAACTCTGAAACTCTTCTAGCAGAAGAAATTGCAACCAAAAACAAAACTTTCCAAGATAGTAACTTAATATCTATGGAATGTAAAGGTTCAAACGGAACCCCTTGAAGAACTGAAAGAACTAGATTTAGACTCCAGGGAGGAGTCAAAGGTCTGTAAACAGGCTTGATCCTAACCAGAGCCTGAACAAATGCTTGAACATCTGGCACAGCTGCCAATCTTTTGTGTAGTAAGACAGATAAAGCAGAGATCTGTCCCTTTAGAGAACATGCAGATAATCCTTTTTCCAAACCTTCTTGTAGAAAGGAGAGAATCTTAGGAATTTTTATCTTATTCCATGGGAATCCTTTGGATTCACACCAACAGATATATCTTTTCCATATTTTATGGTAAATCTTTCTAGTTACCGGTTTTCTGGCCTGAACCAGAGTATCTATCACAGAATCTGAAAACCCACGCTTCGATAGAATCAAGCGTTCAATCTCCAAGCCGTCAGCTGGAGGGAGACCAGATTTGGATGTTCGAATGGACCCTGAACAAGAAGGTCCTGTCTCAAAGGTAGCTTCCATGGTGGAGCCGATGACATATTCACCAGGTCTGCATACCAAGTCCTGCGTGGCCACGCAGGAGCTATCAAGATCACTGAGGCCCTCTCCTGATTGATCCTGGCTACCAGCCTGGGAATGAGAGGAAACGGTGGAAATACATAAGCTAGGTTGAAGGTCCAAGGTGCTACTAGTGCATCTACTAGAGTCGCCTTGGGATCCCTGGATCTGGACCCGTAGCAAGGAACCTTGAAGTTCTGACGAGACGCCATCAGATCCATGTCTGGAATGCCCCATAATTGAGTTATTTGGGCAAAGATCTCCGGATGGAGTTCCCACTCCCCCAGATGGAATGTCTGACGACTCAGAAAATCCGCCTCCCAGTTTTCCACACCTGGGATGTGGATCGCAGACAGGTGGCAGGAGTGATCCTCCACCCATTGAATTATTTTGGTCACTTCTTTCATCGCCAGGGAACTCCTTGTTCCCCCCTGATGATTGATATACGCAACGGTCGTCATGTTGTCTGATTGGAACCTTATGAATCTGGCCTTTGCTAGCTGAGGCCAAGCCCTGAGAGCATTGAATATCGCTCTCAGTTCCAGAATGTTTATCGGGAGAAGAGATTCTTCCCGAGACCATAGACCCTGAGCTTTCAGGGATTCCCAGACCGCGCCCCAGCCCACTAGACTGGCGTCGGTCGTGACAATGACCCACTCTGGTCTGCGGAAGCTCATTCCCTGGGACAGATGGTCCAGGGTCAGCCACCAACAGAGTGAATCTCTGGTCTTCTGATCTACTTGAATCATTGGAGACAAGTCTGTATAGTCCCCATTCCACTGTTTGAGCATGCACAGTTGTAATAGTCTTAGATGAATTCGTGCAAAAGGAACTATGTCCATTGCTGCAACCATCAACCCTACTACTTCCATGCACTGCGCTATGGAAGGACGAGGAACAGAATGAAGAACTTGACAAGAGCTTAGAAGTTTTGATTTTATGACCTCTGTCAGAAAAATCCTCATTTCTAAGGAATCTATTATTGTCCCCAAGAAGGGAACTCTTGTCGACGGGGACAGAGAATTTTTCTCTATGTTCACCTTCCATTCGTGTGATCTGAGAAAGGCCAGAACGAAGTCTGTATGAGCCTTTGCTTTTGACAGGGACGACGCTTGTATTAGAATGTCGTCCAAGTAAGGTACTACTGCAATGCCCCTTGGTCTTAGAACCGCTAGAAGGGACCCTAGCACCTTTGTGAAAATCCTTGGAGCAGTGGCCAACCCGAATGGGAGGGCCACAAACTGGTAATGCTTGTCCAGAAAAGCGAACCTTAGGAACTGATGATGTTCTTTGTGGATAGGAATATGTAGGTACGCATCCTTTAGATCCACGGTAGTCATAAATTGACTTTCCTGGATAGTGGGTAGAATCGTTCGAATGGTTTCCATTTTGAACGATGGTACCCTGAGAAATTTGTTTAGGATCTTTAAATCCAGAATTGGTCTGAAGGTTCCCTCTTTTTTGGGAACTACGAACAGATTTGAGTAAAATCCCATTCCTTGTTCCTTCATTGGAACTGGGTGTATCACTCCCATCTTTAGCAGGTCTTCTACACAATGTAAGAACGCCTGTCTCTTTATTTGGTTTGAGGATAAGTGAGACATGTGGAACCTTCCCCTTGGGGGTAGTTCCTTGAATTCCAGAAGATAACCCTGAGAAACTATTTCTAGCGCCCAGGGATCCTGAACATCTCTTGCCCAAGCCTGAGCAAAGAGAGAGAGTCTGCCCCCCACTAGATCCGGTCCCGGATCGGGGGCTACTCCTTCATGCTGTTTTGTTAGCAGCGGCAGGCTTCTTGGCCTGCTTACCCTTGTTCCAGCCTTGCATCGGTTTCCAGGCTGGTTTGGGTTGTGAGGCATTACCCTCTTGCTTAGAGGATGCAGAATTAGAGGCCGGTCCGTTCCTGAAATTGCGAAAGGAACGAAAATTAGACTTATTTTTAGCCTTGAAAGACCTATCTTGTGGAAGGGCGTGGCCCTTTCCCCCAGTGATGTCTGAAATAATCTCTTTCAATTCTGGTCCAAATAGAGTTTTACCTTTGAAAGGGATGTTAAGCAATTTTGTCTTGGATGACACATCCGCTGACCAAGACTTTAGCCAAAGCGCTCTGCGCGCTATGATAGCAAACCCTGAATTTTTCGCCGCTAATCTAGCTAATTGCAAAGCGGCATCTAAAATAAAAGAGTTAGCCAATTTAAGTGCGTGAACTCTGTCCATAACCTCCTCATATGGAGTCTCTCTACTGAGCGACTTTTCTAGTTCCTCGAACCAGAACCACGCTGCTGTAGTGACAGGAACAATGCACGAAATTGGTTGTAGAAGGAAAAATCTTTTTAAGCAAACCTTCCAATTTTTTATCCATAGGATCTTTGAAAGCACAACTATCTTCGATAGGAATAGTAGTACGTTTGTTTAGAGTAGAAACTGCCCCCTCGACCTTAGGGACTGTCTGCCATAAGTCCTTTCTGGGGTCGACCATAGGAAATAATTTCTTAAATATAGGGGGGGGAACAAAAGGTATGCCGGGCTTTTCCCACTCCTTATTTACTATGTCCGCCACCCGCTTGGGTATAGGAAAAGCGTCGGGGTGCACCGGAACCTCTAGGAACTTGTCCATCTTGCATAATTTCTCTGGAATGACCAAGTTGTCACAATCATCCAGAGTAGATAACACCTCCTTAAGCAGTGCGCGGAGGTGTTCTAATTTAAATTTAAATGTCACAACATCAGGTTCAGCTTGTTGAGAAATTTTTCCTGAATCTGAAATTTCTCCATCTGACAAAACCTCCCTCATGGCCCCTTCAGATTGGTGTGAGGGTATGACAGAACAATTATCATCAGCGCCCTCCTGCTCTTCAGTGTTTAAAACAGAGCAATCGCGCTTTCTCTGATAATTAGGCATTTTGGATAAAATATTTGCTATGGAGTTATCCATTACAGCCGTTAATTGTTGCATGGTAATAAGCATTGGCGCACTAGATGTACTAGGGGCCTCCTGCATGGGCAAAACTGGTGTAGACACAGTAGGAGATGATGTAGTATCATGTTTACTCCCCTCATCTGAGGAATCATCTTGGGCAATTTCATTATCTGTGGCAGTACTGTCCTTACTTTGTTTGGACGCTATGGCACAATTATCACATAAATTTAAATGGGGAGACACATTGGCTTTCATACATATAGAACATAGCTTATCTGAAGGTACAGACATGTTAAACAGGCTTAAACTTGTCAACAAAGCACAAAAAACGTTTTAAAACAAAACCGTTACTGTCTCTTTAAATTTTAAACAGAAAACACTTTATTACTGAATATGTGAAAAAGTATGAAGGAATTGTTCAAAAATTACCAAAATTTCACCACAGTGTCTTAAAGCATTAATAGTATTGCACACCAAATTTCAGAGCTTTAACCCTTAAAATAACGGAACCGGAGCCGTTTATAGATTTAACCCCTATACAGTCCCAGCTATAGTCTTTGCTGAGACCCAACCAAGCCCAGAGGGGAATACGATACCAATTGACGCCTTCTAGGAGCTTTTCCAGCAATTTCTAGATCCTCACACATGCATCTGCATGCCCTGCTCTCAAAAAACAACTGCGCAGTAATGGAGCGAAAATGAGGCTCAGTCTACAACTAGGAAGGCCCCCTGACTGGAAAAGGTGTCTAACACAGTGCCTGCCGTTTAATAAACGTTCCCCAAGTTTATAAATGCAAATTGTCAGCATAAATATGAATAAAATGCCCAAATAAAGCAATCGATTTAGCCCATAAAAATGTCTACCAGTTTTTTAGCCCATAATAAGCCCTTTATTCTGTTTGTTTGACTAAGAAAATGGCTTACCGGTCCCCATGAGGGGAAATGACAGCCTTCCAGCATTACATCGTCTTGTTAGAAATATGGCTAGTCATACCTTAAGCAGAAAAGTCTGCTAACTGCTTCCCCCAACTGAAGTTACTTCATCTCAACAGTCCTATGTGGAAACAGCAATCGATTTTAGTTACTGTCTGCTAAAATCATCTTCCTCTCACAAACAGAAATCTTCATCCTTTTCTGTTTCAGAGTAAATAGTACATACCAGCACTATTTTAAAATAACAAACACTTGATAGAAGAATAAAAACTACATTTAAACACCAAAAAACTCTTAACCATCTCCGTGGAGATGTTGCCTGTGCAACGGCAAAGAGAATGACTGGAGTGGGCGGAGCCTAGGAGGGACTATATGGCCAGCTTTGCTGGGACTCTTTGCCATTTCCTGTTAGGGAAGAGATATTCCCACAAGTAAGGATGACGCCGTGGACCGGACACACCAATGTTGGAGAAATACACCTGTGAAGTAACTCCCTATTTTCTTACAACCAATCATGATAAGGACCTATTAATTAAATTAAGTGACACCTGTTTTAAGCTCACTGTGAAAAATGAGAGTAAAAAAAGGGGGATGTGCTAGGTGTAAATGTTGTAATATGACAAGTTAGCCTAGACATAAATGCAAACATCTTGGAGTGACATACTATGATTAATTAGTACCCCCAGAAAAATCCTGTATTCTTTTTAAGCTATAAAATACATATGAAATGCTCTTTATTAATAATTATTTGAAAAGTAATAAAAAGAGGAAAGAAAAAATTAATATATATTCATAAGAGGAAATGAATGTTTGCAAAAATTATCATGTGACTTTTATATTTATTTGACAAATAATTTAATGTCCCATTCTGAATTCAAACCCTTTGGCACAACAGTTTCCAATTGGAAAATACAAACAACTTCCCTTTTTTTGAGAATTTCTTCTCTATTGTCTCCTCTTGGGTGTCTGGGAATAAATTGGATGCATTGGAATGCCAATAGGGAAGTGTCAGAATGGTGTTCTTTTTTAAAATGTAGTGACACTGGAGTTGTAGAATGTGGGTCTTCAATGGACCTAAGGTGCTCCAAAAATCTGTCTTTCAGGGGGCGTATAGTGAGTCCTACATATTGCTTATAGCACCCCCTGCAGGTAAATAGGTAAATAACATATGTGGAGTTACAAGTAGAATATTGTTCAATCTGGTAGATTTTACCTGTAACCTGTGATTTAAACTCTGTTCCAAATAAAGCATGAGCACATGATTTACATCTGATGCTATTACATTTATGAAAACCTGGCTTTAATGAAAGCCAATTTTCCTTTTTTATTTTTGGCAGCATAGAAGGAGACAAAAGGTTACCCAAAGTTTTAGCCTTGCGAGACACAAAACCACAACCTGCTTGCACAGTCTCTCTGAGTCCATCATCAGCCTCTAATATGGGTAGTGAATCACGTATAATTTTACAGATTGAACAATATTCTACTTGTAACTCCACATATGTTATTTACTTACTTACCTGCAGGGGGTGCTATAAGCAATATGTAGGACTCACCACTATACGCCCCCTGAAAGACAGATTTTTGGAGCACCTTAGGTCCATTGAAGACCCACATTCTACAACTCCAGTGTCACTACATTTTAACCCCTTAATGACCACAATATACCCTGTATGTCACTGGTCGTTAAGGGTTTTTTCAGGACATAATATCAAAATTTAGCAAGAACACTATATTAATGCCCTCCCTCCAGCAGGCTTTGTGGAATAGAGCAGTCTCAATGCTGGTGGCAAGACCGCGCTATAAAACAATCAAGTCCCAAAAAAAGGCCAGTGACATACAGGGTACGTCGCTGGTCCTTAAGGGGTTAAAAAAGAACACCATTCTGACACTTCCCTATTGGCATTCCAATGCATCCAATTTATTCCCAGACACCCAAGAGGAGGCAATAGAGAAGAAATTCTCAAAAAAAGGGAAGTTTTTTGTATTTTCCAATTGGAAACTGTTGTGCCAAAGGGTTTGAATTCAGAATGGGACATTAAATTATTTGTCAAATAAATATAAAAGTCACATGATAATTTTTGCAAACATTCATTTCCCCTTATGAATATATATACATTTTTTCTTTCCTCTTTTTATTGCTTTTCAAATAATTATTAATAAAGAGCATTTCATATATATTTTATAGCTTAAAAAGAATACAGGATTTTTCTGGGAGTACTAATTAATCATAGTATGTCACTCCAAGATGTTTGCATTTATGTCTAGGCTAACTTGTCATATTACAACATTTACACCTAGCACATCCCCCTTTTTTTACTCTCATTTTTTCACAGTGAGCTTAAAACAGGTGTCACTTAATTTAATTAATAGGTCCTTATCATGATTGGTTGTAAGAAAATAGGGAGTTACTTCACAGGTGTATTTAGCTCTAGCTTATTAGCCATTAGTTAGCAGGTAGTCATTGAAAAAGTTAAGTCAGTATTTCTATACGAAACATGTTTGAGTAAACCTGTTGTGATAATTTTGTCTCACCAAACTTCAGAGTATAATAATAAAAAATAAAATAAATGTAATGTAGCTCTATTCTTGTAAACAGCAAGTAAATATAACTTATTCTACTAGCATGTACAAGGTGAGCATTTACTTTTAGTAATTGAAGTGAAAAGTATGGTATATTCCACAATGTATGATAATAATAAATGTTATGAGAGAAACTTGTTCAGCCTCTATAATATAAGCAATAATTCCTTAATATTATCGATAAAGAAAAAATGAAAAAAAAACCTTTATATTCAGGATAAGAAATGAGGTGACAGAGTTTAACTCCAGATAAAGTAATGTTCAAGTATCTTTCCTTAAGCTTCACGCACTCACACAAACACTCTAAAATATATATACAATGTTCCAACACACACGCAATATAGACCAGCAAGGAGGAGGTTAATTCAGTGTAATACACCTCAGGTAAGTAATGACACTTAGCGTTATATTTGGAAACCTTATGATTTGTATACAATACGATACCCAAACCAGCGTGGTGACAAATCCAGATTTCCCCTGAAGCGATGGTGTAGCGTGGAGAGCGGTATTAACAGCAGAGTAAGTGCTAAACCGGAGATTAGTAGAGAGCGGCGTCCCGGTAGCAGCTTGTGTGAGTGCGGCTTCAGCCGCGAGTGGATTGAGTTCCGATAGCGTAGGGAGATGATTAGGAGTATCAGTCCAAAAGAATCAGGAAAGAAGTGCAGCAAATATGAGACACAAACAGCCTCCAAAAATATAATAGATAAGACCTGAAAGGGAAAAATACACTGCTTGGAATAAGCAGAAACACAGGATGAGAGAATCCACTTTAATATTCAGGCACTGAGTAATGGAAAAGCACTTTCTTAAATAGGAGGAAGTGCTGATAGTCAGAAAGTCTTAAAGGGATATCACATCCCCCCCTTCTCAGGGAATCACCCCCGGGGATTCCAGACCAGGTTTGAGGGGGTAACAGTGATGAAATGACTTCACCAGACGAGGGGCATGAACTTCTGAATGAAGATGCCAGGAATCATCCTCTGGACCATAACCCTTCCATCTGATGAGATATTCTAATCTGTTTCATTGAATCCTAGAATCCAGTATCGATTCAACTTCAAATTCATCTTGAAGATCCACTGAGATAGGAGGCGGAAGATCAACTGCCGTGCGTGTCATTGAATGAAAAGGTTTCAATAATGAAATATGGAAGGTGGGATGAAACTTGTAATCCTTGGGTAATATGAGCTTGACCACATTGGGATTTATTATCTGCTCTACAGGGTAGGGTCCCAGGAACTGGTTAGCCAATTTCTTGCAGGGGACCTGAAGTTTAAGATTCTTAGTAGAAAGTAACACTAAGTCACCTATTTTATATTCAGGTCCAATCGAATGTTTCGGATCATAGTATTTCTTTTGGTATTCCTTTGCCTCAGCTAGATGTGTTTTCAATACTTTCAATCTATCTTGAAGTTTGGAATAAAAATCTAAAGCTGAAGGGGAATTCACTGTTTTGTGGGACAAGGTTATAGTGTTAGGATGGTACCCATAAGTTGCGAAAAAGGGGGATGTTTTGGTTGAGGAACACAATGAATTGTTACGAGTAAATTCTGCCATAGGAAGGTAAATTAGCCAGTCATCTTGTAAATGTGAAATATAACAACGTAAAAAATGTTCAATGGTCTGGTTCAGTCTTTCTGTCAACCCATTTGTCTGTGGATGGAAAGCAGTGGTGTAGCGATGATCAATTTTCAGTAGCTTACAAAAAGATCTCCAGAAGGAAGAGGTTAATTGGTTACCCCTATCAGTAATAATATCAGAGGGTAAACCATGTAGTCTTACAATCTGATCAAGAAATACTTTGGCTGTAGTCATGGCAGTTGGTAATCCCTTGAGTGGAATAAAATGTGCCAGTCTTGTTAAATGGTCGACTACTACCATGATTGTGTTATATTGTTGTGATGCAGGTAACTCCACTATAAAATCCATGGCAATAATACTCCATGGTTTACCTGGAATGGGCAGAGGTCTAAGTAACCCTATGGGTTTTTTATGTTCAATTTTATTTCTAGCGCAATTCTCACATCTAGAGACATAATCATAAATGTATTTATTCATCCCTGGCCACCAAAACTTACGACGGGTAAGTTCAATGGTTTTCTGTATACCTGGGTGACCAGATATGGTGTCATCATGGGTGTGTGTGAGAATGGATGACCTTATTTTCTCAGGTATGTATAACTTTTCCTCATGATAAAAAAGACCTGTAGTAGGATCTTTAGAACAATTCTGTAGTGGTATTGAATCATGTTTTAGAGCAGTGTAAATCTCTTCTTCTAAGGGTGTTAAGGTACCTATTATCTTTTCTGGAGGGATAGTGAAGTTAGGTTGTTCATGAGGAAGTAACTCATGAATACGAGAAAGTGCATCTGCTTTTGTGTTTTGACTCCCAGGTTTATAGGTTATTAAAAAGTTAAAGCGATCTAAGAAAATTGACCACCTTGCTTGTCTAGCTGTTAAAGTCTTATTCTTCTTTAAGTATTATAGATTTTTATGATCAGTATAAATAAGAAATGGAATTACTGATCCTTCTAGTAGGTGTCTCCATTGTTCTAGTGAACACTTAATTGCAAGGAGTTCTTTGTCTCCAACACTATAGTTAGCTTCAGCACAAGTCAAAGTTCTTGAATAAAACGCAATGGGGTGAACTTCACCAGTCTCCTTATTTTGTTGGGAAAGAATAGCTCCAATGCCTGTGTTCGATGCATCAACTTCCAATTGGAATTGTTGATCAAAGTTAGGCAGTGTTAGTATTGGAGCTGTTGTGAACATTTCCTTAAGTCTATCAAAAGTCTTCTGAGCTTGTTCAGACCACTTAAAACGCTGTTTTATACTAGTTAATTGTGTTAGTGGTTTTATCACTGAGGAGAAGTTTTTATTAAATTTACGGTAATAATTTGCGAAACCAATAAATCGCTGTAATGCTTTTACTGTAGTGGGTATAGGCCAGTCTTTAATTGCGGCTACTTTTTCAGGATCCATTTCTATTTTGTTTGGGGTTATTATATAACCCAAAAACTTTATTTTAGAGACATGGAAAACACATTTTTCCAGCTTTGCATATAACTTATGCTCCTTGAGACGAGTAAGGACCCACCTAACATGTTTTTCATGTTCTATGGAAGATTTCGAATAAATCAGAATATCATCTAGATATATGATGACACAGATATCCATTAGATCATGAAAAATCTTGTTGATAAAATGTTGGAAGGTTGCGGGAGCATTGCTTAGTCCAAAGGGCATTACGTTATACTGGAAAAGACCATAACGGGTTCTGAACGCAGTTTTCCATTCGTGTCCTTCCTTTATGCGAATAAGATTATAAGCGCCCTTTAGATCTAATTTTGAGTAGATCGTGGCCTCATTTAATCTTTCGAGTAACTCTGGTATGAGAGGTAGAGGATACCTGTTTTTGATTGTTATTTCATTCAATGCCCTGTAGTCAATAATCGGTCTTATTGTTCCATCTTTATTGCGTACTAAAAACAGTACTGTGAAAGAGGGTTAATCTTTCCATGTGGTATTTGAGATCCCGGTATTAAATCAATGGGACAGTCAAATTCCCTATGTGGTGGGAGGTTTTCTGCCTCCTTGAGGTCAAACACCTCTGCCAGGTCCTGATAAATTTGAGGTAGCTCATGTTCTATAGTAGAGATTACCTGATAGGGAAAACAAGTCTTTATACAATAGTCAGAGTCAAAGATTACTTGTGGTGATGACCAGTCAATATGAGGATTATGTATTTGTAACCAGCTAAAACCTAAGATTATAGTATGCATGTAGATAGGTATGAGGTCAAAAGTAATATATTCAGAATGTCCTTGGTCAGTTGTTATGAGTAAAGGGATTGTCTGGTGGGTAATGGGGCCCTGTTGTATGATAGAACCATCAATAAGTTTAACTGAAACAGGATGTGTTTTGCCAACAATTGGAATTTTATTAAGCTTAACATATGCTATGTCTATATAATTTCCTGACGCCCCAGAATCAATCAAAGCGTTAGATCGCACGTTTTTCTGATCCCACTGTAAAGAAAAGGTGAGAGTGAGATGTGGATTTTGGGTAATGTGAAAAATATTGTGATTGAAACGACCCTTACCCTTTTTCTGTCTCAGTAGAGATAGATAATTTGTGACGGAGTGGTCCTTTTGTCCACAATAAAGACAGAGATTTTTTAATCTGCGTCTGGCTTTTTCTTCTGGGGTTAGAGGACCCCTTATAGTTCCAATTTCCATAGGAATCTGGTTTGAAACAGCTTTTTCCATGGTTGTAGAACAGGGATAGGAACGTCTGGGCACAACTTCATAGGAAGCTCTTTCAGCCTTTCTTTCACGTAACCTTCGATCCAAAGTGGTGCTTAATTTCATCAAACCATTCAGCGTGTCAGGCATCTCTAATTGTGACAATTCATCTTTAAGGGATTCAGAGAGACCCAATCTGAATTGGTTCTTCAAGCTGATCTCGTTCCATTGAGAGTCATCTATCCACATTTGGAATTCCGTGATATATTCTTCAATGTTTCTTTTCCCCTGTCTCATAGATCTTAGTTTATTTTCAGCTGTTATTTGAGTATGGGAATCCTCATACAAGGCAGTCATGGCTAGAAAAAATTCTTCAAGTGAATCCAATATTGGATGTTCACTTTCGAAGAATCTATTGGCCCAGGAGCGTGGCTCCCCCTGGAGGAAGGAAATAGTGGTACAGACCTTTATCCTTTCACTATGGTATGTTTTAGGTCTAAGTGAGAAAAGAAGTTTGCATGCACTTTTAAAATCCCTGAATTCGCTGCGCTTGCCAGAGAAGGGTTGTGGGTATTGTATGTGAGGTTCAGCAATTCCTGCTTCTTTCCCTGACATACAATCTTTTATTAAGGTTTTGAGAGCTTTATTTTCAGTTTGTACCTCTGTTAAGGCTCTAGCAAGATATTCTAGTTTTTGATGAATATTAGAAAATTCATTTTTAATTTCATTGGGATCCATCTTCCCAAATAATAAAAAAAAAACTTTTTTGGGCCTGAAAATTCTGTGATAATTTTGTCTCACCAAAAAATAAAATAAATGTAATGTAGCTCTATTCTTGTAAACAGCAAGTAAATATAACTTATTCTACTAGCATGTACAAGGTGAGCATTTACTTTTAGTAATTGAAGTGAAAAGTATGGTATATTCCACAATGTATGATAATAATAAATGTTATGAGAGAAACTTGTTCAGCCTCTATAATGTAAGCAATAATTCCTTAATATTATCGATAAAGAAAAAATGAAAAAAAATCCTTTATATTCAGGATAAGAAATGAGGTGACAGAGTTTAACTCCAGATAAAGTAATGTTCAAGTATCTTTCCTTAAGCTTCACGCACTCACACAAACACTCTAAAATATATATACAATGTTCCAACACACACGCAATATAGACCAGCAAGGAGGAGGTTAATTCAGTGTAATACACCTCAGGTAAGTAATGACACTTAGCGTTATATTTGGAAACCTTATGATTTGTATACAATACGATACCCAAACCAGCGTGGTGACAAATCCAGATTTCCCCTGAAGCGATGGTGTAGCGTGGAGAGCGGTATTAACAGCAGAGTAAGTGCTAAACCGGAGATTAGTAGAGAGCGGCGTCCCGGTAGCAGCTTGTGTGAGTGCGGCTTCAGCCGCGAGTGGATTGAGTTCTGGTAGCGTAGGGAGATGATTAGGAGTATCAGTCCAAAAGAATCAGGAAAGAAGTGCAGCAAATATGAGACACAAACAGCCTCCAAAAATATAATAGATAAGACCTGAAAGGGAAAAATACACTGCTTGGAATAAGCAGAAACACAGGATGAGAGAATCCACTTTAATTTTCAGACACTGAGTAATGGAAAAGCACTTCCTTAAATAGGAGGAAGTGCCGATAGTCAGAAAGTCTTAAAGGGATATCACACCTGTATACACTTGTATTTGGATGTCAAATAAAGACATTATTGCTTTTACCGGATCGTGTAGCTGCTGTTTTCTGTCACCAAGTTTGCTGTTTCCTTTGGTTGAAGTCTTCTGGGAGAGTTGGAGACCGGGTGCCTTCCTGTGCTTGTTGGACGGTATTTTGGTATTGAGCGTTGGATCGAGCGCTCGTGAGTGGCTCCGGTGGATGACGTCATCAGCGGAGGACAAGTTAGCAGAGAGCAGAGGGATACAAGCGTGCAGCTGAACATACAGCGTGAAGACGGCTGATTAGACTGGTGCGGTCATTCTGCGGGTGAGACTGGTGTCCTGAGCACTGCCTGTTTTGCGGTTTGGTTCTGTTTCAAACATTGTCTGCAAAATCCCTCAAAACCATCTTGTCCTGTCGTAGCTATGGTGGAAGTTCCTGATTCATTGCCTTATTACTATCATGTCTTTAGTGATGTGTTTTCTAAAAAGGAGGCTGAGACGTTACCTCCACACCGGATATTTGACTGTCCTATCGAATTGTTTTCAGGGGCTCCTCTACCTAAGGGAAGGACCTTTCCCCTCTCTCGTCAAGAAAATGTCTCTCTTGAGGAATACATAATGGACAACTTAGCCAGAGGATTTATTCGTCCTTCCTCATCACCTGTGGGTGCGGGTTTTTTCTTCATTGGGAAAAAAAGATGGAGGTCTCGGTCCCTGTATCGATTATCGGGCTTTGAATCAGATTACTGTCAAAAACAGCTATTGTAAGGGTTACTGTGCCTTTAATTCATTCTTTCTGCTGATTGGGTAATTCCCCTTTAAATAGTTAGAACAACTAAGCATCATTGCTTAGTTATTCTGATCCGTTCCTATGAACACCTGAGTATCAAGCCTCATTCTCATACCTGCAAGGAGAAACTCTCATCGCTGCTCGAGTAAGCTGTACCATTCTCAGCTCTCCTTTCCAGGACAGGATTCCTACCAGTCATCCTCCATCTATCAGGAATAAGTACTCTGACCTGGCAAGTTTTAACTACCTTAATCTATCTACAGCAAGTATTTACCCGTTCTACGTTATTTCTAATCTTTTCTGCATTTGAACTACAGCTCCCAGAATTCCTCCGGACTGAAACCGGAACTTCCGGTTAACGCTATTCAGCATCTCAGCTCAGCACAATACCGCATTGCTGACAGGCGAAAGGGAGAACTCTCTATGGGAAAAAGGTAGTAAATGTGACTAATCTCTGAATTGCCTTACGTAATTGGGAATCTAACATTCATTAATTTATTTGCTATTCATAGTATTGATAAAATCTTGACTCAGCCTTTTACTTTTAACATATTGTGATAATCAAAGATTCCTCTGCAAATATTGATCTCCTCAGTAGTTTATCACAATAGTGAATTTCCTCTTGCCTCTCATTTTCTGATGATTAGTCCTTTTTTCTACTACATCAAAATTGTGCTGTATATTCTAATTTAACTCCTTATTGAACCACATTAAGTTTGGTTCTTATATTCACAGTCATTCTAGATAAATTCACTGCTGGATCAGATTGCCTTACAGTTATTGGGTATTCATTACCAGCAGTGAGACATACATATTATATTATCATCCTTATCTTGTTATCTTTACTGGTTACCTTACATAACATTATAAACAATATCTGTAATTGTGTTCCTTTATTGGATAATCCTTACATAATAACTAAGCCTATCTTTGTCCGTGTGATTGATGGTTCACCCATAACTACAGGTCCTGTTACACATCAAACTATACCTATTCACATGTCCTCATTTGGTCATAGCGAATTCATTTCATTCGATGTCTTACCCTCTCCTAACTATCCTGTAGTATTAGGAATTAATTGGTTACAAAAACATAATCCAGTTATACAATGGTCACCTGCACATATTAAGTTTAACTCACACTTCTGTAGTAATCATTGTTTCAAAAATCAAAATTGTCTAAAAAGTGATTCAACAGATTCTCCAATTCCTTTGGAGTATTCAACATTCCGGGATGTTTTCAGCAAGACAGAAGCTGAAAACCTACCACCCCACAGACAGTATGACTGTCCCATCGATCTACAGCCAGGAGCATCCATCCCATTTGGTCACCTTTATCCTCTCAGTCAGCCAGAACTTGAACATCTTAAGGCTTACCTTGAAGAAAACCTCAGGAAGGGGTTTATCAGACCATCTACTTCACCAGCAGGAGCTGGCATTTTCTTTGTGCGTAATAAAGATTCCACAATCAAAAATCGTTATCCCCTACCGCTTATACCAGAGCTCATTGAGCGTCTGTCAGAAGCCACCATATACACCAAATTGGATTTAAGAGGAGCCTACAACCTCATCAGGTTTAAAGATGGGCATGAGTGGCTAACGGCATTCAGGACCCGATATGGCTTATATGAGTACCTCGTTATGCCATTCGGGTTATGTAATGCCCCTGCCACTTTTCAGCACTTTATTAATGATATCTTTCACGATCTTCTGGATACTAGTGTTGTTATATATTTGGATGACATTTTAATCTATTCAAAAAATTATACTGACCACGTAGAACATGTGACAGAAGTACTCCGACGTTTAAGATTACATAAACTATATGCGAAACCTGAAAAATGTCTTTTCCATACCAACAAAGTAACTTTTCTGGGATACAATTTATCCCCAACTGGCATAGAAATGCAACAAGAAAAGGTTGAGGCTGTCTCCACTTGGGAAATACCTAAGACCAGGAAGGACCTACAGAGGTTCTTAGGGTTCTCAAACTATTATAGAAAATTTATTAGAGATTTCGTTAAAGTTGCAAAACCTCTGACAAAATTGACCAGTATATCTATTCCATTTCAATGGACTCCAGAAGCTGAAGTAGCATTTAAAACTTTGAAAAATCTTTTTACTACTGCTCCCATTCTGACATTTCCAAATCCTTCGTTCTATTATATTTTAGAAGTCGATTCCTCAGGCTTCGCAATTGGGGCTGTATTATCTCAACAAATGGATCTAAATAGTCCAATTCACCCCATCTCTTATTATTCCAAAGTTATGACTCCAGCAGAGAGGAATTATCCTATCGGAGACAAAGAACTTCTCGCTATAAAACAGGCTCTTGAATACTGGAGACATCTTCTGGAAGGTACAAAACATCCTATCAAAATTTATACCGACCATAAAAATCTCCAATATTTACAATCAAACAAAACATTATCTGCAAGACAAGTTCGTTGGAGCCTCTACTTTTCTAGGTTCTCTTTTAACATTATTTACAGACCAGCGAATAAAAACGGAAAAGCGGACGCTCTTTCAAGGTTACCTCAAAAACCTGATCCCCAAGACCATCCTACAGAGATCATACCTAAACATCATTTCATTGGTTTCACTGACACCTTTATATCAAATCTAAAAAGGCATACCAGTCAAGAGACCGATCAAGATCACTCTACTTATCAAAACAAGTCTGGAATTTATTATCACAAAGGTAGGATCTATGTACCTGTTTCACTGAGACTAACACTTTTACAAAACCACCACGATACTCCCCTCTCTGGACATCCAGGAATCCAACGCACTCTTGAGTTACTTAAGAGGTCTTTTTGGTGGCCAAAGATGAGAGAGAGTGTTCAACAACACATTCAAACTTGCATCATATGCAACACGTCCAAACCAGAGAGAAAACCTCCCTATGGATTACTCATGTCACTTCCTATACCCACCAAACCATGGCAACATCTTTCGATGGACTTCATCGTTGATTTACCTCCATCAAAAAATCAAACTACAATTTTTGTGGTAGTAGACATTTTCACGAAAATGGCCCATTCCCTGCCTTATCACAAATTGCCGACCTCGGCTGAAACATCACAACTGTTCTTAGACAACATCGTAAAATTACACGGAATTCCTTCTATCCTCACAACAGATAGAGGTACTCAGTTTACCTCTAGGTTTTGGTCAAAATTATGTGATCTCACTCAAATAGATCATAGATTCTCTACATCATTCCATCCACAAACCAATGGTCAGGCAGAACGTGTAAATCAGTGGTTGGAACAATACATAAGATGTTTCTGTTCTTTCCATCAAAACAATTGGATTGACTTCATATCCACTGCTGAGTTCGCATATAATAATTCTGTAAATTCCTCAACAAAACTTACACCTTTTTATGCTAATTATGGATACCATCCGTCCTTTCTTCTGGATTCAAATGACGACTTAAATTTTCCTTTGGTGGATGAGTTACACAATTCACTCGTTGATAATTTCAACTTCATTCGTCAAAATATTAAGAACTCACAAGCTACACAAAAGAAGTTTTATGATTTGCGCAGAAGATCCCCACCCAATTACTCTATTGGGGAAAAGGTTTGGTTGTCCACAAAAAACTTAAAGCTACAGCTACCCATTAAAAAACTGGCAAGTCTTTTCATCGGACCCTATCGCATTAAGGGAGTAGTCAATCAAAATGCTGTCACTCTCGAACTTCCTGATACCCTCCGTATTCACCCAACTGTACATGTGTTACTTTTGAAACCTTATAAGGAGCAAAGAGTATCCAACATTCTGCAACCTCCTCCTCCACTTCTCCTCGATCCAGATGAGTTCGAAGTTCAGTCCATTCTGGACTCCAGGTTGCGCCAGGGTGCCCTGCAGTATCTTATTCACTGGAAGAATTTCTCTTCCTATGAGGATTCTTGGGAACCTGCGTCCAGTGTCAATGCTCCCAGGTTGATTTCTTCATTTCATCGCCGTCACCCCGACAGACCTCGTCCTACCACTGTGGAACAGTGTCCTTGAGCGGGGGGTCCTGTAAGGGTTACTGTGCCTTTAATTCATTCTTTCTGCTGATTGGGTAATTCCCCTTTAAATAGTTAGAACAACTAAGCATCATTGCTTAGTTGTTCTGATCCGTTCCTATGAACACCTGAGTATCAAGCCTCATTCTCATACCTGCAAGGTGAAACTCTCATCGCTGCTCGAGTAAGCTGTACCCTTCTCAGCTCTCCTTTCCTGGACAGGATTCCTACCAGTCATCCTCCATCTATCAGGAATAAGTACTCTGACCTGGCAAGCTTTAACTACCTTAATCTATCTACAGCAAGTATTTACCCGTTCTACGTTATTTCTAATCTTTTCTGCATTTGAACTACAGCTCCCAGAATTCCTCCGGACTGAAACCGGAACTTCCGGTTAATGCTATTCAGCATCTCAGCTCAGCACAATACCGCATTGCTGACAGGCGAAAGGGAGAACTCTCTATGGGAAAAAGGTAGTAAATGTGACTAATCTCTGAATTGCCTTACGTAATTGGGAATCTAACATTCATTAACTTATTTGCTATTCGTAGTATTGACTCAGCCTTCTACTTATAACATATTGTGATAATCAAAGATTCCTCTGCAAATATTGATCTCCTCAGTAGTTTATCACAATAGTGAATTTCCTCTTGCCTCTCATTTTCTGATGATTAGTCCTTTTTTCTACTACATCATAATTGTGCTGTATATTCTAATTTAACTCCTTATTGAACCACATTAAGTTTGGTTCTTATATTCACAGTCATTCTAGATAAATTCACTGCTGGATCAGATTGCCTTACAGTTATTGGGTATTCATTACCAGCAGTGAGACATACATATTATATTATCATCCTTATCTTGTTATCTTTACTGGTTACCTTACATAACATTATAAACAATATCTGTAATTGTGTTCCTTTATTGGATAATCCTTACAGCTATCCTCTGCTGCTCATTCCTGAGTTATTTAATTGTCTTCAAGGTGCTTCTATTTTTTCCAAGTTAGATCTCCGTGGGGCCTACAATTTGGTCAGAATCCGTAAAGGAGACAAATGGAAGACGGCATTTAACACTAGATTTGGTCACTACTAGTATCTACTAATGCCATTCGGATTGTGCAATCCACCAGCAGTATTTCAGCACTTTATTAAGGAAATCTTCAGAGATTATCTAAATCAATTTGTTATCATTTATCTCAATGACATTCTGATCTATTCCAAAACATTACAGGAACATGTACATCATCTAAGACTGGTACTTCAGAGGTTACGAGACAATTCCCTGTTCGCTAAATTGGAGAAATGCTCTTTTCATCAGAATTCCATTCCCTTTTTGGGTTATATCATTTCAGAATCAGGTTTTGAGATGGATCCTGCTAAACTTTCGGCTATCAAGGACTGGCCCAGACCAACTACTCTCAAATCCCTGCAGAGGTATCTTGGCTTTGCCAATTACTATAGAAAGTTTATTAAGAACTTTGCTGACATCACGTCTCCGCTCACTTCTCTTACTAAGAAAGGGCAAAATTGTAAGAACTGGTCCACTTCAGCAGTACAGGCTTTTGAAACACTAAAATCAGCATTTTCTTCTGCACCTCTTCTCAGTCATCCAATTCCTGATCTCCAGTTTATTTGGAGGTTGACGCTTCTTCTATAGCAGCTAGAGCTGTTCTCTCCCAATCTGATCTGACTACCAGCAAGATACATCCTGTGGCGTTCTTTTCGAAAAAATTAAATCCTGCCGAAGATGTGGGCATTAAGGAGCTTTTGGCTATAAAATTAGCTTTGGATGAATGGAGGCATTGGTTAGAGGGTACCAGTCAACCTTTTTTCATTCTGACAGATCATAAGAATCTTTTATACCTCCATACAGCTACTCGTCTCAATCCTCGTCAGGCTCGGTATGCCTTGTTCTTCTCCAGGTTTAATTTTGTACTTTCCTATGTTCCTGGTTCAAAAAATTCCAAGGCAGATGCTTTATCTAGGTAGTTCCAATCTTCTGAGCCTTCTCCTTTTGGATTCTGAACCTATACTACGTCTAGTCAAAGTTTTGGCTCAAGTATCCTCTTTTCCAGTACAGGATTTACATGCTGCTCATGTCCGGGTACCATCTTCTTGCAAACTACCTTCTGGTATCCTGTATGTACCCAAAGGATTACGTCTTAAGCTTCTACGTTGGGCTCACAACAACATTTCAGCAGGTCATCCTGGAGTAACCAATACTTTGTGGAAACTGAAGCAGCATGTTTGGTGGTCCACTATGAGGAGGGATGTTAAGGATTATATTGCTGCTTGTAAT
Organism: Bombina bombina; assembly: GCF_027579735.1. Classification (NCBI taxonomy): domain Eukaryota; kingdom Metazoa; phylum Chordata; class Amphibia; order Anura; family Bombinatoridae; genus Bombina; species Bombina bombina. The sequence goes on from NC_069503.1 coordinate 942,380,253, forward strand.
TCTTGTGCTTCGAACAAACAATCTTCTCATCGACCATTTGGTCTATTACACCCTCTTCCTATTCCTCACTACCCTTGGTCTCACTTATCCATGGACTTCGTTACAGATCTTCCTGTTTCTGCTGGAAATACGACCATTTGGGTAGTGGTGGATCGGTTCTCCAAGTCTGCTCACTTCATACCTCTTCCAAGCTTGCCTTCAGCTCAAAGACTTTCTGAACTTTTTGTTCTACATATATCTCTTTTACACGGTTTTCCCACTGACATAGTCTCAGATCACAGAGTTCAATTTGTTTCCAAGTTTTGGAGGTCTTTTTGTAAGCACTTCGGAATCAACATATCTCTTTCTACTGCACATCATCCTCAATCCAACGGACAAACTGAGCGTGTAAATCAAGCCTTGGAATCTTTTCTTAGATATTATAAGATCATCACCACTCCAACTGGTCTCAGTTATTGCCTTTGACGGAATTAGCTCACAACTCATGCTATAACGCCTCATTACAGACCTCTCCCTTTAAGGCAGCTTATGGTTTTGAACCTAGAACCTTTCCTATGATTACCAGTTCTACTGAAGTCCCTGGAGAAGATCGTATTGTGAAAAATCTCAGTAACCACTGGCAACTCATTCATCAAAATCTACTTTCCTCTTCCTTAAGACACAAGAGATATGCTGATCGCAGAAGGTGTAAGGCTCCTTTACTTCGTACTGGAGACAGAGTATTTTTATCCACCAGATTCATACGTCTAAAACAACCTTGTACTAAGTTGGGTCCTAAGTACATTGTACCTTTTCGAATTGTTTCCAAAGTTTGTTCTTCTGCATACCGCCTGGCTTTACCCAAGACTCTCAAGATCCATCCAGTGTTTCGTGTCTCCTTACTCAAGCCAGTCATCTACAACCGGTACTCTATCAAGAGTAAACCACCTCCTCCACTTTACGTAGAGGGAACTTCTGAGTTTGAAGTCAGCCAGATTTTGGATTCCAAGCTACGGGGCAATCGGCTGTACTACCTGGTCCATTGGAAGGGTTATCCTATCTCTGAACGATCTTGGGAACCAGCCTCTCATGTTCATGCTCCAGCTCCTATCAAGTCTTTTCACAAGAAATACCCTGTCAGGACTGGTCGGGTCTCCCGGAGGGGTCCTTGAGGAGGGGGCACTGTCACGCTCGGCCGCTGGGAAGCTCCGGCGGTCCTCTCTGTGTGCTTGATTGGCAGGTAGTCTGAGCCCCCCCTTCCTGATGAAGTCACTACCAGGCTTTTTATTCCGGGCTTCCTGTTTCTTCAGTGCCCGTTTGTTTGTTACTCTTTGTGGCTCCTGTGAGGCATTCGCTGTGGAAACTCTCTGATTGCTGATTTTCTGTTGCCAAATACTGCAAAGACCGACTATGCTGGGTTAACCCTCAAACTTCCTGATAACCTGTTTCCAAATACTGCAAGTAATGTTTATTCTTTGAAACTCTCAAACTGCATGTTAACCTGTTGCCAAACTCTGCAAATACTGTTTATTCAGTGTAAACCTTCAAACTGCTTGATATCCTGTTGCCAAATACTGCAAGTACTGTTTATTCTTTGAAACTCTCAAACTACATGATAACCTGTTGCCAATCTCTGCAAGTACTGATTAATCTGTGTTAACCTTCCAACTACCTGATATCCTGTTGCCTAACTCTGCAAGTACTGACTATTCAGTATTAACCCTCAAACTGCCTGATAACCTGTTGGCAAACTCTGCAAGGACTGACTACACAGTGTTAACCCTCAAACTACCTGATATCCTGTTGTCTAACTCTGCAAGTACTGACTATTCAGTATTAACCTTCAAACTGTCTGATAACCTGTTGCCAAACTCTGCAATGACTGACTACACAGTGTTAACCCTCAAACTGCCTGATAACAAGTTACCTACTCCTGCATTATTAACTGTTTCTTGTTTTATCCTTCCTCGGTTTGAGTATAAGTGGACTATCCCTGCTCTCCTGATTCTGTGGAAGACATTTCCTGAAACCAGTTCCTTACTCGGAAGTCTATTTGGCTGATATCTTGTATTACTTTGGACTCAGGCTAACTCTGCTCCATATCGTGAGTACATTGTTTTTTAGAGGTTGTCATGGGGTCACGTCCTGGATTAAACTCAGAGTGCAAGGGTGTTGTTTAAGTTTGCTCTAGCATTTGGGTCTTCTTCTGGACATTTCTTAACCTGACAGCTGCATCAGAAGAAGCAAACACATCAAAATGGTATAATTTAGTAAAGGTATTTAAGGAAGACCAAGTAGCTGCCTTGCAAAGTTGATAAACAGAAGCCTCATTTTTAAAGGCCCATAAAGTAGCAAATGATCTGGTAAAATTGACAATCTGTTTAGGAGCAGACTGTTCCATCTCCAAGTAAGTCTTATGAATCAAAGGCTTCAACCAAGAAGCTAACAAAATAGCAGTATCCTTCTGACCCTTTCTGAAACCAGAAAATTGAACAAACAATCTAGAGGAGTGTCTAAAATCCTAAGTAGCCTCTAAATAGAACTTCAAAGATCTGACCAAATCAAAATTATAGAGAAGCCTCTCCTTAGAATTCTTTAGATTAGGACAACAAAAAGGAACAACAATCTCATGATTGGTGTTATCAGAAGAAACTAGCACCTAGATTACAAGTTTAGCACTATAGAGGGTGCGAAACAAATGCAACAAAAGTTGCATTATTTTACCCTCCATAGCGCTGCCATTACACGTTTCTAAAAAGCCGCCTTGTGTGTGCGAAATGGTGGCGATAAGCTCCATACTGCACAAAATCCAAAGGGCTGCTTTGACGTGCTTGTACACGCTTTCCCCATAGACATCAATGGGGAGAAGCACCTGAAGCACGGAATGGCAATCCCCGTAACGCAACCCCATTGATGTCTATGGGGAAAAGAAAGTTAATTTTAAACCTAACACCCTAACATAAACCCCAAGTCTAAACACCCATAATCTGCCGCCCCCGACATCGTTGAGACCTAAATAAAGTTATTAAACCCTAATCTGCCGCTCCCGACATCGCCGCCACTAATAAGTTATTAACCCCTATTCTGCCGTTCCCCGACATTGCCGCCACTATAATAAAGTTATTAACCCCTATTACCCAGCACCCAAACATCGCCTACACTATAATAAAGCTATTAACCCCTATTCCGCCGTTCCCAACATCGCCGCCACTAAATAAAGTTATTAACCCCAAAACCTCTTGCCTCCCACATCACTGCCACTAAATAAACCTATTAACCCCTAAACCGCCAGCCCCCCACATCGCAAAAAACTAAACTATTAACCCCTAAACCTAACAATCCCCTAAATTTAAATTAAAATTACAATATACCTATCTTAAAATAAATAAAAACTTACGTGTGAAATAAAAAAAAATAAGTTTAAACTAACAGTTAACCTAACATAACTATTATACTAAAATTAAAATAACTACCAATTAAATAAACTAAAACTACTAAAAAAATTGAAATAAAAAATTACAAAAAAAAATACTAAATTACAAAAATTAACAAACACTAAATTAAAAAAAAAAAATAACAAACAAAATTATCCAAAATAAAAACAATTATACCTAATCTAATAGCCCTATAAAAAAAAAGCCCCCCAAAGTAAAAAAACCTTAGCCTACAATAAACTACCAATAGCCCTTAAAAGGGCCTTTTGTAGGGCATTGCCCTAAAGAAATCAGCTCTTTTACCTGTAAAAAAAATACAAAGACCCCCCCACAGTAAAACCCACCACCCCCAAAATAAAAAACCTAACAAAAACCTAAGCTAACCATTGCCCTGAAAAGTGCATTTGTATGGGCATTGCCCTTAAAAGGAGCAGACTGCAAAAAAAACCTAACCCCAAGAATCCACTTACAGTTTCTGAAGTCCGGACATCCAGGCGGCGAGAAGTCTTCATCCAGGCGGTGAGGTCTTCATCCATCCAGACGGCGTCTTCTCTCTTTATCCAGGCGGCATCTTCTATCTTCATCCTGGCGGTGTGGAGTAGGTCCATCCTCCTCTTCATATGGTCGCCACCATACACTAAGAGGCCTATTTATCAAGCCGTCAACTATGCTGCATTTGCCGGCACCAATACGTTTGCCTAACATCGCGGCCGCGGACCTGAATACGCTCTCCATATTTATAAAAAAAGCTAACAAAAAGCCATCCACCAAGTACTGGGCGATGAGCAGCGGACTGTTAACTAGCAGTCATCGATCTCGCTGCTATTCGGCTTTTTCCCAACTTTATTTATACCCTGTCACTAAACACCACCACTATACTAAAATGTTTAACCCCTATCCCGCCACCCCCGGACCCCGCCGCAACCTAAATAAAAGTATTAACCCCTATCCCGCTGCTCCTGGAGCCCGATGCAACTAAATAAAGTTATTAACCCCTATCCCGCCGCTCCCAGAGCCCTCCGCAACTAAATAAATGTATTAACTCCTAAACCCCTGGCCTCCCACATCACAACCACTTACTAAACTGATTAACCCCTAAACCGCCAGCCCCCCACATCACCATAAATAAATTAAGCTATTAACCCCTAAACCTAACAACCCGCTAACTTTACATTAAATATTAACTCATCCCTATCTTATAATAAATTTAAACTTGCCTTTAGAATTAAAATGAACTATATTAAACTACTAATTAACCTACCCTAACTATTATCCTACAATTACATTAAACTATATTAAACTACTAATGAACCTACCCTAACTATTATACTAAAATTACATTAAACTAACAATTATATTAACTATATTACATATTTAAACACCTAACCCTATTCAAATTATTTAAATCTACTATTAAAAATTACTAAGTTACAAAAAAATAACAACTAAGTTACACAAAATAAAAACACTAAGTTACACAAAATAAAAAATAAATGATCAAATATTTAAACTAATTACACCTAATCTAATAGTCCTATGAAAATAAAAAAGCCCCCCCAAAATAAAAAAAAACCCTAACCTACACTAAACTGCCAATGGCCCCTAAAAGGGCCTTTTGTGGGGCATTGCCCCAAAGAAATCAGCTCTTTTACCTGTAAATAAAAGTACAAATACCCCCCAACAGTAAAACCCACCACCCACACAACCAACCCCACAAATAAAAACCTATCTAAAAAACCTAAGCTCCCCATTGCCCTGAAAAGGGCATTTGTATGGGCATTTGAGACAAAAGAGAAAGGGCGCCTCCTAGTGTAGCCAATTTATATGCAAATAGATATAAAATGTATGCAGATTTTATACTCACATCTGGTAAAGGCAACGATAATGCCTAGGTAAGCAGTCTGGAAACTAGTCAGTGTCCCAGTCAACTGTGCACCATACAGAGGGCGACTCCTAGTGCAGATAAGTCAGTATAGTTATAAGTCAGTGTTATTATAACTTGCCTGAGGAAACAGAGTGGTGAGCTCTGAGAAACGCGTAGCATGTTTTACTGACTATTTTTATGTTTATTTAATTTTATAAAGAATATTTTTATACATTTCTGAAGTCTCCTATCTACTATTTTTAACATTCATCCATTGTTTGCCAGAGTGTTATGTGCGCTGGGCCACTACAATATACCCAGCATGTCTCATTAGCACTATAGTGTGCTCCATAATATGTGAGTATCTCTGCAAAGGGATAAGTTGGGGTTTGAAACTATACTGACTGATCTGCACTAGAAGTCGCCCTCTGTATACCATTCCATTTGTATGGGCATTGCCCTTGAAAGGGCATTTAGCTCTTTTCAGCCCAAACCCCTAATCTAAAATTAAAAACCACCCAATAACCCCTTAAAAAAAAACTAACACTAACCCCCAAAGATCCACTTACAGTTTTTGAAGACCCGACATCCATCCTCAACAAAGCGGCAGAAGTCCTCAGCGAAGCCGGCAGAAATCTTCATCCAAGCAGGCCGAAGTCTTCATCCAACCGGGCAGAAGTCTTCATCCAGATGGCATCTTCTATCTTCATCCATCCGGCGCCAAACGGCTCCATCTTCAAGACATCCGGCGCGGAGCATCCTCTTCTTACAACGTCTTCTGAAGAGTTAAGTTTCCCTTTAAATTATGTCATCCAAGATGGCGTCCCTTACATTCCGATTGGCTGATAGAATTCTATCAGCCAATAGGAATTAAGGTGGCAAAAATCCTATTGGCTGTTGCAATCAGCCAATAGGATTAAGTTTCCTATCAGCCACTAGAATGCAAGCTCAATCCTTTTGGATCAGCCAATAGGATGAAAGCTCAATCCTATCGGCTGATTGCAAAAGCCAATAGAATGCGCGCTCAATCCTATTGGCTAATTGGATAAGCCAATAGGATTTGTTACCCTTTAATTCCAATTGGCTGATAGAATTCTATCTTGGATGACGTCCCTAAAAGGGAACCTTCAGTGTACGGCTGGGACTGTATGAAGAGGATGCTCCGTGCCAGATGTCTTGAAGATGGAGCCACTCCGTGTCGGAAGGATGAAGATAGAAGATGCCGTCTGAATTAAGACTTCTGCGTGGTTGAATGAAGACTTCGGCCTGCTTGGATGAAGACTTCAGCCGCTTTGCTGAGGATGGATGTCGGGTCTTCAAAAACTGTAAGTGGATCTTCTGGGGTTAGCGTTAAGTTTTTTTTAAGGGTTTATTGGGTGGGTTTTACTTTTAGATTAGGGGTTTGGGCTGAAAAAGAGCTAAATGCCCTTTTTGTGTAACTTAGTTTTTTTTAATGTAATTTTTTTTTTTTTTTTTTTTTTTTGTAACTTAGTTATTTTTAAAGGGACAGTCAACACCCATGAAAACTTTCTACCATACCTTAGATCAACAACAAAAAATGAGCCTGCACCGCATCCCATCTTAAATAACACTAACGTTAGGTGGCTAATCTTCAATGAACATTTAGTTAACAGCGGCAGATATGGCTGCCAAACTCCTCCCCCTGTTACGTAGGAGGCTTCTTCTCCAAGTCTTCAGCCAATGAGAATCAAATCCTCGGCTAGATTCTTTAGCTGTGTTCACGGAGACACTGTTCTATTTCTAATAGCGCATTAGAAATAGAACAGTGTCCCTGTGAACGAGTATTTATTTAAAACAAGAAAGTTACAGAGGACGAGGGAGTGGAGTTTGGCGGCCATATCTGCCGCTGTTAACTAAATGTTCATTGAAGATTAGCCACCTAACATTAGTGTTATTGAAGATGGGATGCGGTGCAGGATCAATTTTTGTTGTTGATCTAAGGCATGGTAGAAAGTTTTCATGACTGTCCCTTTAATAGAAGATTTAAATAATTTGAGTAGGGTTAGGTGTTTAAATATGTAATAAAGTTAATTTAATTGTTAGTTTAATGTAATTTTAGTATAATAGTTAGGGTAGGTTCATTAGTAGTTTAATATAGTTTATTTTAATTCTAAAGGTAAGTTTAAATTTATTATAAAATAGGGATGAATTAATATTTAATGTAAAGTTAGCGGGTTGTTAGATTTAGGGGTTAATAGCTTAATTTAGTTTATGGCGATGTGGGGGGCTTGAGGTTTAGGGGTTAATCGGTTTAGTAAGTGGTAGTGATGTGGGATTAGGGGTTAAAACATTTAGTTGCGGTGGGCTCGGGGAGCGGCGGTATAGGGGTTACTATATTTAGTTGTGGTGGGCTTGGGGATCAGCGGTATAGGGGTTAATATTTATTTAGTTGCGGTGGGCTCGGGGAGCGGCTATATAGGGGTTAATATGTTTAGTTGTGGCGGGGTCGGGGAGTGGCGGTATAAGGGTTAATAATTTTATTTAGTTGCGGTGGGCTCAGGGAGCGGCGGGATAGGGGTTAATATATTTATTTAGTTGTGGTGGGCTCCGAGAGCGGCGGAATAGGGGTTAATACATTTATTTAGTTGCGGTGGGCTTGGGGAGCAGCGGGATAGGGGTTAACACATTTATTTAGTTGTGGTGGGCTCCGGGAGCGGCGGGATAGGGGTTAATAACATTATTTAGGTGGCGGCGATGTCGGGGCGGCAGACTAGGGGTGTTTAGACTCGGGGCTTATGTTAGGGTGTTAGGTGCAAACGTAATTTGTTTTCTACCATAGAAATCAATGGGATATCTGGCAGCATCGAACATAAGCTTTCGCTGCTTTCATACTCCCATTGATTCCTATGGCATCCGCGGCCTCCAGGGTGGCGGATTGAAAACCAGGTACGCTGGGAATAGTGGCGAGCGTACCTGTTAGAAGTTTGATAACTTGCAAAAGGTGTCAGATAGTGCCGAATTTGTATTCAGAACATCTGTAATGACATAAGCATCGATCTGTGTCGGACTGAGACCGGCGGATCGTATGTTACGTCACAAATTTCAACTTTTGGCTTTGATAAATAGGGCGAATCGGGCTCGCCACAATTACGCTGTGGAATTCCAGCGTATTTGTGGATGACGGCTTGATAAATAGGCCTCTAAATCTTCAATGCAAGGGAGCCTTTTCAAAATGGCGTCCCTTGCATTCCTATTGGCTGATTTGATTTTTGAAATTCAAATCAGCCAATAGGATGAGAGCTACTGAAATTCTATTGGCTGTTCAAATCAGCTTCACAGGATTCTTTGGAACATAAGACAGAAAAAAACTTTCGCTGGGAGGCCTTGATCTGAAACCTATAATGTATCCCTGGGAATTTATGTTTTGAACCCACAGATCTTGAACAGATTGAAATCAAGCCCCCTGAAAAAGGTGTAATCGGCCCATACCAGAAGATCTGGATTGGGGGCCGCACCTTCATGCAGACTTGGTAGTTGAGACAGTCTTCTTAGACTGTTTAGACCTGTTTCAAAAAGTATTATGTTTCCAGGAAACCCAGAAGAACCCTGTTTCTGGAATGAAGTGGAGGACTTCTGGTTCTTAGATTGGCAAAAGGAACAAAAACAGGTAGAAGCCCTAGTCTTACCCTTAGACTTCTTATCCTGATGGATAAAGGCTCTTTCTCCCATCACAGTAGAAATAATTTCATCTGAACCAGACCCAACAATACTCGCCATTAAAAAGTAAGAGACAGAAGTCTAGATTTAGAAACCATGTCAGCAGACCATGATTTCAACCACAAGGCCCTCCTAGTCAGAACAACTAAAGCCATTTTTAGCATTGATGATAGTAATATCAAAAACAACATTCCAGATAAAGGCATTTGCTGTTTCTAAGAGTTTTAATTGATTAGAAATCTCTTCACCAGCAGACTCCTCAGAGAACTGCTCAGATAAACCCTCACACCAAAGACTAGAGTCCGCAGCAACACAAGCAATATTAATTGCTGATCTAAAAAGAAACTGCTTGCAGAAAAGACTTTACATTCCTATACATAGGATCTCTAAAAGAAGTACTATCCTCAAGAGCAATAGTAGTACACAGCAAAAGTAGAAATCCACTTTAGGGGTAGTTTCTCAAAACTCTAAATTAGAAGCAGGCAAAGGAAAAATCTTTGAGCAGGATTAAAAGGAATACCATGCTTAGATCACCATTTAGAAATTATCTCAGAGATGGCACCAACAACTGGAAAAACGTCAGATGACTTAACAGAAGTTGTTTTTTTTTTTAATAAAATCTAACTGTTTAACAGACTTATCCTCAGAGAATCCTGAACCCTTATTCTCTTAAAAGAGAATAAAGATCTTCAAGTTTAAATAAAAGAGGAAAATTCTATTTTCTGACCAGAGATAGACTCCTGATAATCTGAAAACTCTTCACTCTTCACTTTAATCTAGAAAGAGATAAAAGAGGGCGCTCCAATGGTGAAGTATATCTCAGTAACCTTCCACAAATTACTAGAGTATAAACAAAATACTCACAAACACATTGCACTCAACAGTGCAAATGGGGCAGGCTGAAATCGGAGTTATTCAGCTAACTTGCAATCCAGCTAGACACTCTCGGGACGACCAAACACCTCCACTGGTCTCGGCACCTCTGTTAAGGACAGTGCAGCTAAACTAACGATTAACCGCACACAACGCCACTAACGGAGTGGCTGAAACAGTCATGTACTTAGAAACACATTGTGAATAAATAGTTTTTATTATACATAACCTGTGAGCCTCCGTTTACCCTCCGTCTGCACTTTGAGGTATACTGGAATTCCCTAATTTACCAAACTTACCGCACTCTAATCCTGAGCCACTCCGGTAGTGGTATTGTGTGCGGTGAATCGTTAGTGGAGCTGTACCGTCTTTAACAGAGGTGCCGAGACCAGTGGAGGTGTTTGGTCGGCCCAAGAGTGGCTAGCTGGATTGCGAGTTAACTGGACAACTCTGAGAGTTCAGCCTGCCCCATTTGCACTGTTGAGTGCAATGTGTTTGAGTATTTTATTTATACTCCAGTAATTTGTGGAAGATTACTGAGATATACTTCACCATTGGAGCGCCCTCTTTTATATCTTTCTAGATTTCTCTACCCACTTTATTTTTTTGTTGGTGAATTACATATCGTTTGAAGCGGAGCTGCTATGTGGAGATGGACACTTACCTTATGATCGACTTTTATCGATTTTTTTAACTGTATTGTGTATATATACATTGATATTACTTATTTTTTTATGTTTATACCACATCTTTAACATTTATAATATTTATCTTATATTAATTAGAAGTAGTAATTAGAGTTATTTGGGACACGTATAAACACTCACAAAGGTATTACTCCTGGTAATTTCTGTTTAGTTACTGATAACATTACCACCTATATTGGCGCAACTAGTTTTTTGGGGTTTTATTCCTAATCTTATCCAATTTCAGATATAATAAAGCATACAAAATCTTTAAATCTTGGAGCAAAATCTGAAAAACTTCCCTTTGTAGAACAAACAGATACCCCTAGAAGCAAGAGCAGCATACAAATGCAGATTAGAATGCATTAGAAGATCCATACATGATTTGCAAAGTTGAGCAGGGGAATTATATAAACCAGCTTGCAAAGAATACACTTAATATTAGTATGAAAGTGTGCAGAGTATCTAGAGGAACTAGTATTTACAGAAGAGTAGAGAAGATCAGTATTAACAGGCAAGTAATGAATAAATCAAATAAATAATGATTTAAGAATCACAATAATAATAAAGGCAGGATAAGCAAGGTAACCTTATACCCAAAAAGCAGCTCTTGGAAGTAATGAAAATCTTACCCCCTAGCCAGAGGTTAAGCAAGCTAAGGAGCGTTAAATTGCCATATAGCAGCGGATGAAATGCAATGAGTGCTGACCCGATATCAAGAACTGCACAGACAGATGTGTACAAAAGTGCCTAAAAAATTAACCATGCTTAAAATCCCAACATGTAGACATCAAACAATGCCCATAACTAGAACGTGTGAGTAAGCTAACACACGCTGAACCAACGAGCAGGCCTGTGACTTTCTCCCATAGGGTGTACTCGTGCCACTACCCATACTTCAAAGGCTTCCCTCTGTCCAACAGTAGCTCTCTGAGGGAAAACTGGGTCTCAAATCATTATGAGGACCCCTCTCTTAAAAGAACATCTGGAGCACCTCCATTCTTCACCTTCCTCCTGCAAAGGCAAATAAACAAACTTGTTTCCAGTAAGGTGAAAGGGATTTAAAGGGCTCTTGGAGTTTTGGGAATCTTTTCCTCCTCCTAGTGGTCAGAAATGTCTAATTCCCAGGAATAATGTATTGTAGGCTTTCTCATAACCTTTATGAAAGAAAAAAAGGTGCACACTTGAACTGCCACCAGAAAAATATATAATCAAACACTAGCAAAAAAATGGGCAGGTCTCATGGACTCTCTTCACCATGAAAGAAATGAATTTATCAGGTAAGCATAAATTATATCTTCTTTTAAAATTGGATTCTCTATTCAAATTATAAATATTTAATTCTGGCGTTAATTTCCCTTTAATCATAAAAGTTTAAATACAAAGCTAAGATGCAAAAATGATCTGGCAGCTGTTAAAAAAAAATAACAAACTTTGTACACTTCATGGAAATGGAATAACGTTCATCCTGATATGGAAATACTTTATTTTGCATGAAAACATCATGTTTGATGTGAAAAGACTAACTCTTCTTTTAGAGCATCTGAAAATAAAAGTACCTTATATATATTTATAAATTAATGAAAACACTATGAGAAAGAAATTACCACATTCATAACAAGAAAGAAAGAAAGCAGTTACAAACAGAGCATAAATACAACATGGACAACAGCCATGACTTTGATAATTATTTAGTTGCTTCTTAAAACCATCTCCTAGCTTGGCACAGGGTACGCTCTGTTACAGTTAAACTCCTATGTAACTGATATTTGAATAAATACCCAGATGTGTTTATATTCTGCAGAATGTATAACTAAACTGGTTAATTAATATTCACACTAAATCTTTTTTCTTCCTTTCAAAAAGTATTACCAATTACACTGTAGCAAGTATAGAAGCATAGAAATAAGTGATAGCTTTATGTACCACTGCTAACCAAATTCAGTGTTTATGCATAGTACATGCTGTATGTTATGTCCTTTGAATAAGAGGGCTTAGTGATTACAAGCAAGCATTACAAGATGTGGTAACTCTGCCCTTAAAACTTCATGCTAGAGCCACAGTCTTAGCATGACTTTAGACTATGAACTCTAATTGACTCTAGATATTGAATAACTTTCCAAAAACTGCAGTGTACACCTAGAATTTCTTTACCTAAGACACAATTTAATTATTAATTCACTCACTTATTTTGTCTTGTATTGTAGTAGTGCTAAGTCCTACTCCTAAGTTGCCTTTCCAAGACCCATCTCTTGCTCCTTAAATCTAACACACCTCAACTAGACTCAACAACCTTGCCGATCTAAATCAACTACCACTCCTTTCCAGTCCCTGCACTGACTCTACTTTAGAATCCAGTTCAAAATATTGACCCTAACCTATATATCTATGAACTACTCACTCTCAACTATATTTCCTAAAATAGAGCTCAATAAGTATGCATCAGTAGCTGTGTTTGAGCCCTTGCAGGGCAGGTTCCCTCATGCAAGCTTGCTTTCCACAATGTAAGAAACAACGGACACCAGACCACTGCTTCTTACCATCTCCACCATTTCTGAGTTGGCAGAGATAAATCACACTGAATGAACGTGTGTGTAATGACGTCTGCTGCCCATTTAATGCAAAGCAGTCTTTAAAAAAAGACTGCCATGCTGCTCTTACTTTCTGGACTCACTAAGCCACTTCATTTGACTGATCCTCACTTTGCATAGCTTGATGCATTCTTTAAAAACCCACCTTTTAAAGAGGTTTACTACCTCCTCCTCTGAATGTGCAGCAGCTACTATCCATGTATTAAGTCACCCCACACCTTCTGTCCTCTCACTAATAACCTTGTAGATTGTAAGCTATTTAAAGCAGGGTCATCCCCCTATTCTATTAGATTTTCTGTAGTTTGTTTTATATATATATATATATATATATATATATTTATTTATATCTCCAATTTTTACTAGAGTGTTCTTATAAATAGTATGGTAAAGTAGCAAATTTGTATTAGTTAAAGGGACAATCTAGTAAAAATTTAATTCATGGTCAAATCAGCCAATAGGATGTAAGCAGCTCTCATCCTTTTGGCTGATTTGAAATTTTCAGCCAATAGGAATGCAAGGGGACCCCAATATAAAAGGGGTACCTTGCATTCAATCTATAATGTGCGGCAGACGATCACATGAAGAGGACCTCCGTGTCGCCGATGACCTCCGCTCCGACTACCTCTCCGCATTCGACGACTGCTCTGCCTTCGCCAAGAAGATGGAGTTAAAAATATAAGCAATTATAGTGGGGTAGGAAGGGGCGCTGAACCGCAATCTGGAAATGTATATAACTTAAGACCTTTGCATTAATTTATATTTAGTTGGTGTAGAGAATACCAATATTAAATCTTATATGAGGTGTGATGGTAACATAAAATAAAATAATATAATAATCTTCTATCTTTTAGTTGGGGTAAAAAATACCAATAATAAGTTCAAGGTGTGATGATAAAATAAATTAGTATAATAATCTTCTATCTTTTCAGTGGTAATATAATGTGTGCTGCGTAGAAAGCTACTTAGTGAAAGTGTTAATGAAAGTGTTAATCTTTTAGTTAGGGTAGATAATACCAATAATCTGAGGTTCAGGTATGATGATAAAATAAAATAGTATAATAATCTTCTATCTTTTCAGTGATAATATAATGTGTGCTGCGTGGAAAGCTGCTTAGTGAAAGTGTTAATGAAAGTTAAAACATGCTCATTTCTCCTTGTTTATGTAAGGGAAAAAAAAAAAATCGTGAGAGTAAATAGGTGTGAAATTAGTGTTAGAGCAGTAAGTTTAAAGTGACTCTATGTCACCAGGTAGATCTTCTGTGTATATAGTATACGTGCAGTATGGATGTCGAGGAATTTACACACAACTTTAAACAAGATCTTTATTAAATAAAGGAAACTAACTTATCATATAATAAAACAAGATCTTTTTTAAGTATAAGTATAACTAACCCATCATATAGTACTAATCATCCACAGCCTACACTGTCCTTTAACAAATGATAAAGAGAGAACAGTATGTTATTTTTTAACAAAGGATTAAGTGAGAACAATTATAACTTAGCCCAAGTTTATACTATTAATAGTGGGATGTAATCTTAATGTTACTATAGCTTACCCCTAACATCAGTATTTATTTTTATATATATATATATATATATATATATATATATATATATATATATATATATATATATATATATATTTAAAAAACATATTTATTTATTCTTTCCAATCTTTTTTAAAAATAGCACTTATTCTGAAACAAACACAAAAATTACTTCTCCAGATTGGAGTTTTACACAACAAAAAGAATGAAGTCCTACTAATATTAACTCTATCAGGACACTTTATCACCCGGTACAAATGATTAAGTAAGAATGGTATAATATCCTTTAACAAAGGATGAAGTGAGAACAGTAAGACTTAGTCCAGGTTTATATTTTAAAAATGGGGATATAATCCTAATGTATTATAGTTAACTCCTAACATGAATGTATGTAATTTCCATATTTGAATATTTTAGTATACATTTTATTGCTTTATAAATATGTATTCAATCTTTTTAATTTTTTCACTAAGTGACAATTAAGTCTAGGAATCTAAACACAACTCTAAACAAGATCTTTACTAAGTAAAGGAAACTAACCCATCATATAATAAAATAAGATCTCTATTAAAGTAAAAGTAACCAACCCTTCATACAGTATTAATCATTTACAGTTTATACTGTCTTTTAACAAATTATAAAGTGAGAATAGTATGTTATTTTTCAACAAAGGACTAGTTGGACTTTCATCCAACAAAAGGAATGAAGTCCTATTAATATTAAATCTAGTATGATACTTTATCACTCGGTACAAATGATTAAGTAAGAATGGTATATTATCCTTTAACAAAGGATGAATCGAGAACAATGATAACTTAGTCCAGGTTTTTAATTTTTTAAAATTGGGATATAACCCTAACATGAATATATGTATTTCTAAATATTCATTTTTTTTGGGATACATTTTTAATGTTTTATACAAATGTATTCAATTATTTTATTTTTTTGAGAAATTTCATTATGAGGAAGCTAACACCAGAAATGAACCTTTTAACAATGACAGTAATCTAATAACCTCACAAAAGAATGAAGCCTTAACAATACTAATTCCAGTACGATACTATATTATTCTGCATAGTCCATTTTTTTTTTACTAAGAAATACAAGCTTTCAGAGGTGAATCACATTATGTCTGGCAACATAGGAGTTAACACTCCCTCCCACAATACACTCCACCTACTGAAACAAGAGTTTAAAAGGCGACCACAGTAAGCTGATGGGCATCTTGAAAAAGGCTCTGTTGCCGATACGCGTTGATCCGCCCTACAGCTACAGACAAACTTGGCACCCAGGACCGTTGTCTCTAACAGGAGGTTTGAAATAAGAAATCCCTGTTAGTTAATGTACAGCGAGAGGAGCCACATACTGAAAAATATTTAAAAGAAATGAAGTGCGCGCACTTAATTTAAACAAGGAGAACCTCTGATTAGTCACAAAGAACCCACGTGACTCTATTGCCGAACCGGACAGCTGATATATCAAACACTGAAAGGAAAAGTAAGAATACACGGAGGAGCGTTTTTTATACATAAAGGTACTGTGTGACATCTATAATTGGAAACATTTAAAGGAACTACAAAAAAAGGAAAGACTGTGGGTAAACACCTGCTAGGAAAAGCCCTCTAATTAAAGCTTGCAACACTGTGTTTAGACACACAGCATTTTGAAAACACTCATTACAGACTATCAATACAGAAAGGCGTATCATTGTTTTTACCATTGGTTCATACTGGTGTATGAAAGCTAACTATACTTATCAATCTGCAATGGTTTATTGTTACTGTATCAACCTATGCTAAGAAAAGCCCTCTAATTAAAGCTTGCAACATTGTGCCTAATAAGACACACAGCATTTTAAAAACACTCATTACAGACTATCAATACAGAAAGGCGTATCATTGTTTTTACCATTGGTTCATACTGGTGTATGAAAGCTAACTATACTTATCAATCTGCAATGGTTTATTGTTACTGTATCAACCTATCCTAGGAAAAGCCCTCTAATTAAAGCTTGCAACACTGTGCCTAATAAGACACACACCACTTTGAAACACCTGTTACATACTACCAACACAGAAAAGGCTTATCATAGTTTTCAATATTAATTCATACTAGTGTTTGAAAACTTACTCCTCTTATCAATTTATAGTTGTTTATTGTTACTGTATCAACTTATGCCTCTACTAATTTTTATTTTATTATATGCCCATCATCTAACATATTAGCAGCTATTGGAGTCTTTTCTATCAGAATTGTAGTTTTAAATTAGAATTGTAGTTTTTAATGCATTTATAACACCGGTGTTATTAAGTTTTTAGAATCTAATTTTTTACACATTACTGTTTAATATTTTATTGCTATTAATGTCTGTAAGGAATTTTTATTTCTTAGTATGAACTTACTTACTTAATAAATTAACAATATAACACTAATCTGCATACTATCCCTTTTTTCTCATTTTTAATTAGGATCCATATTTTTTACCTAAAATCAAAAACTTGTGAGGATCCCTAGTTCCCAGTATTAATTTAATCACAAATATATTTAACTATATTTATTTTTTTTGCACCCCTACTTTTCACTACAACAATTATCATCCATACTCCACTTATACTATATACACAGAAGATCTACCTGGTGACATAGAGTCACTTTAAACTTACTGGTGGAGAATAAATAGGAGCGC
Organism: Bombina bombina; assembly: GCF_027579735.1. Classification (NCBI taxonomy): domain Eukaryota; kingdom Metazoa; phylum Chordata; class Amphibia; order Anura; family Bombinatoridae; genus Bombina; species Bombina bombina. The sequence goes on from NC_069503.1 coordinate 942,397,593, forward strand.
CTAGGGCTTAGGTATAGTCAGGGATCACACTGTGATAAAAAATGTATTACTTTATTACACTATCTCAATATAACAAAAATTGTTAAAATATTATAATAAAAAATGCGACCTTTAATTTGAACAAGTTATTCGGACCCTTGTTAAAGGATCTTAGCTAAACTGGATCAATTTCTCTTCTGGTTGTGACAGATGTAAAAATTAGAACAAGTGGTGTGCTTGATTGCAATAAGACATTAAAACAATGCTGTGCTTAATCACACTAATAGATTAGTTTAACTTGATTTACACAACATATGGTACATATAATTGTGACAAATAGTGAAATCAGTGATTAGAAAACTAGTGTAAAAAACTGTGGTTCAAAAATATAGTACCAAACAGAAACGTGGTGAAAAATCCACAAGCAAAAATTCACAAGAAAAAATTCAATTATTTAAAATCGAAAGATCAAAAAATCAAAAGATGATGAAAAAATGAAAATAAAATAATAAAACATGAAAAAATAAAGGACAAAACCGGTTCGTCAAAAAAGTGAAATGACAAATATGTGCTCAGAAAGTTTGAGTGATAAATTGTGTCACAATGATAATAGTGATTATTATTCAGGTCTATAATCAACCATAATACAGACTCCTAATATGAAATGCTCATATAATATGCAATGATGTTGACCCAATCAGCAGATCAAAAAACAATGTAGTAACGGTATTTCCGTTACCAATATAAGGCTAAAAGAGTTGCAATATTGCTGATAAAAACTTTCAAATATGTCAACGAATTATTACAAATATGCGATATATTAAATATTAAAAATTCAATTCAAGATATCTTGAGAAAGGCCCCGCTGCAGGGCCGAAACGCGTAGAGATTTGTGAGGCTTCATCAGTACCAGGATTTTTTGGCTCTTAGGGTGAGTTTGATTACCATTAGACTTCTTCCTATAGGCCCTTTATGTGAGGATTTTTTCTGTTTTGCTTTCAGGTCCTTGTTGTAAAGATTAGGATTCTGGATCAGGACAGCATCTAAGGATATTGTTTTTATTCCCCTCTGACAGTTTCCCAAAGTTTGGATTATATCCAATTGGACTAATCATTTGGACATTCTATAGAATTTTTAATATTTCATATCTCGCATATTTGTAATAATTCGTTGACATATTTGAAAGTTTTTATCAGCAATATTGCAACTCTTTTAGCCTTATATTGGTAACGGAAATACCGTTACTACATTGTTTTTTGATCTGCTGATTGGGTCAACATCATTGCATATTATATGAGCATTTCATATTAGGAGTCTGTATTATGGTTGATTATAGACCTGAATAATAATCACTATTATCATTGTGACACAATTTATCACTCAAACTTTCTGAGCACATATTTGTCATTTCACTTTTTTGACGAACCGGTTTTGTCCTTTATTTTTTCATGTTTTATTATTTTATTTTCATTTTTTCATCATCTTTTGATTTTTTGATCTTTCGATTTTAAATAATTGAATTTTTTCTTGTGAATTTTTGCTTGTGGATTTTTCACCACGTTTCTGTTTGGTACTATATTTTTGAACCACAGTTTTTTACACTAGTTTTCTAATCACTGATTTCACTATTTGTCACAATTATATGTACCATATGTTGTGTAAATCAAGTTAAACTAATCTATTAGTGTGATTAAGCACAGCATTGTTTTAATGTCTTATTGCAATCAAGCACACCACTTGTTCTAATTTTTACATCTGTCACAACCAGAAGAGAAATTGATCCAGTTTAGCTAAGATCCTTTAACAAGGGTCCGAATAACTTGTTCAAATTAAAGGTCGCATTTTTTATTATAATATTTTAACAATTTTTGTTATATTGAGATAGTGTAATAAAGTAATACATTTTTTATCACAGTGTGATCCCTGACTATACCTAAGCCCTAGGCGCTCCTATTTATTCTCCACTGCTATTACTCCTAGACCTAATAGGGGGTCTTCCTAATAGTGTAGCCGGTATTTAGTCTTAGGCGCCGTCCGCCCTCTCACCCATTACTAGCACTTTAAACTTACTGCTCTAACACTAATTTCACACCTATTTACTCTCACGATTTAATTTTTTTTCTTTTTTTTTTTCCCCTTACATAAACAAGGAGAAATGAGCATGTTTTAACTTTCATTAACACTTTCACTAAGCAGCTTTCCACGCAGCACACATTATATTATCACTGAAAAGATAGAAGATTATTATACTATTTTATTTTATCATCATACCTGAACCTCATATTATTGGTATTATCTACCCTAACTAAAAGATTAACACTTTCACTAAGTAGCTTTCTACGCAGCACACATTATATTACCACTGAAAAGATAGAAGATTATTATACTAATTTATTTTATCATCACACCTTGAACTTATTATTGGTATTCTTTACCCCAACTAAAAGATAGAAGATTATTATATTATTTTATTTTACCATCACACCTCATATAAGATTTAATATTGGTATTCTCTACACCAACTAAATATAAATTAATGCAAAGGTCTTAAGTTATATACATTTCCAGATTGCGGTTCAGCGCCCCTTCCTACCCCACTAATTTATTGTTTTCAAAAACTTTAGGTGTAGTCACTTGTGAGAAGACTACACTAGTGAAGGAGGCTATATCTGGATATCTGGAGTGACTTAGATTGTTCAAATTACCCTATCTATATTAAAAACATAAGCACCGTAGTTATAAGCATTTTATTTCAATCTTGCTGCATAATGTTTTATATACATAGACTGGGAAATTAAATATATACCCTCACTGAGAAATAACTGTTTCAGACACTGCAGCTCACACGCTGCAGGCAGAGATGTGATTCCTCTAAGTACTGTATATGTATAGACAATATGGTGTGTGTGTGTCACATGACTGCATCATGACCATGTGACTACTGTGCCCCTGTAACGCACGCTACAATATGGCTGCTTACATAGGAAGTCAAGCACTGGATCAACACTGTATTTCAAAACAATCTGCTTCAAAAGTTTGGGCTAAGATGAACAGATAAAATAGGCAGCAATGATTACTTTATTTTTATTAATAAGAAAAAGTAGGTTTCAGCAATTTTCATCAGGTGTTTAATGTCCCTTTAACTTTAGGACAATGCCATACAAAAGGCCCTTTTAAGGGCTATTGGTAATTTATTGTTAGATTAGGGCTTTTTTGTTTTAACGGGGGTATTAGAATTGGAATACCTTTTTCACTTTGGATAATTTCACTTGTTATTTTCTGTAATGTTAGGTTTTTTATTTTTTGTAGTTTTATTTTTTTATTTTGAGTAATGTTTTTTTTTTTTAGTAATTTAGTTTTTTTAAATTTTTTTTAAATTGTTTATTATTTTTAATGCAGTTAGTATTTTTTTCAATTTGATGTAAGTGTATTTTAACTGGGATTAAGTTAGGGGAGTTAGGTTAGGGGGCTTAGTTTTTTGTTAAATACTTTGCATTGTGGGGTGTTGGCGCTTTAGGGTTTAATAGTTTTATTAGGTAGTTTGCATTGTGGGGGTTGGCGGTTTAGTTGTTAATAGGATAAATCGGTGTTTAGGTTTTGGGGGGTTGGGGGTTTAGGAGTTAAAAGGTTAATAAGATACTTTGCATTGTTGGGGGTTGGCAGTTTAGGGGTTATTATGTTTATATAGTAGTTTGCATTGTGGGGGGATGGTGGTTTAGGGATTAATCACTTTTATTAGTAGTTGCGATGTGGGGGGATGGCAGGTTAGGGGTTTTGAATTGCGTTTTGACATGTCGGTTTAATATTTTTTTAGCCAGTTTAGATTTTTACATGTGGTTTAAACTTTTTTTTTTTTTTGTTACGCGACACAAGATGATATACTGGCTTAAGTTTCTGGCGACGTCAGAAAACATAATTGATGCTTTCCAGATAAATTCCTTTCCTTCCTGGGAGGGAGAGTCCACCCCAGTCAAAGGCTTAAATATCCCTCCCAAGGAAACGTAGGAGAAACAACAGGGTATAAAGGGTGACAGAAGAAATAATATAAAAAGGGAGCTGCCCATCAAAAACATAAATTACGGGCGGGGTTGTGGACTCTCCTTGCCAGGAAGGAAAGGAATTTATCTGGTAAGCATAAATTATGTTTTCCTTCCATAAGGCAGGGAGAGTCCACAACTGCATTACTTACTATTGGGAAAACTATACCCAAGCTCCAGAGGACACTGAATGAATAACGGGAGAGAACAGAAAAAAAAGTCGGACCCCATTCTGAGGGCAACACAGTCTGCAAACCTTTTCTCCTGAAAGCTGCTTCAGCCAAAGCAAACACATCAAACTTAAAATTTAAAAAAAAAAGTGTGTAAGGAGGACCAGATAGCCGCCTTACAAATCTGATCCATTGAGGCTTCGTTCTTAAAAGTCCAAGAGGAAGCCACTGCTCTAGTGGAATGGGCAGTTATCCTCTCAGGAGGCTGTCATCCCACTGTCTCAAAAGCTAAGCAGATGACACTACTCAACCAGTAAGATAGAGAATTTGTAGTAGCCTTCTGCCCATAACGCTTCCCCGCATAGATGACAAGCAAAGAGGAAGATGATCTGAATTCTTTAGTAGCCTGAACATAGAACTTCAAGGCACAAAACACATCTAGGTTGTGACACAAATGTTCCTTCACTGAAGAAGGATTAGGACACAAGGAAGGAACAACAATTTCTTGATTAATGTTACGATTCAACACCACCTTATTGAGAAACCCTAGTTTAGTGCGTAAAACTGCCTTATCAGCTTGAAAAACCAGATAAGGGGATCATATTGCAAAGCAGAAATCTCAGAAACTCTGCGCGCAGAGGCAATAGCCAACAAGATAACTTTCAAGATAACTATTTAATGTCAACCATATGTATAGGCTCAAACGAAGCCTGCTGCAAAACACTAAGAACAAGATTGAGGCTCCAAGGCGGAGCCCCAGATCTAAACATGGGTCTGATCCTAGCCAGAGCCTTAACAAAGGACTGCACATCCAGAGGCTCAGCCAACCTTTTGGGTAGTAACACAGACAAGGCCGATATCTGTCCCTTCAGGGAATTAGCAGATATAGGCCCTTCTCCAATCCATCCTGGAGGAAAGCTAAAATTTTGGCAACCTTAACCTTATGTCTGGAAAAGCCACGCTCATCACACCAGTAGAAGTAAGTCCTCCACACTTTATGGTAGATACGACGAGTAACTGGCTTATGAGCTTGAACCAGAGTGTCGATAACACTCTCAGAGAACCCTCTTTTGGCTAAGACTAAACGTTCAATCTCCATGCAGTCAGCCTCAGAGAATCTAGATTTTGATAAACGAAGGGACCCTGTATCAGCAGATCTCTGCAACAAGGTAACCTCCACAGAGGAGATGAGGACATCCCCACCAGATCCGCAAACCACGTCCTTCGTGGCCACAAAGGAGCTTAAATGTTTTGGAGATGATCCATTTATATAGGCCATCTGGTAATGTTTTTGTAACAATGTATAGTTATGCTTATTTTTTTTAGAACATTGTGCTGATTTTCAGACTCCTAACCAAGCCCCAAAGTGCCAGATGTATACATGCATTTACAGACTCCTGTTTATGTTATCTGCCTTTTCATATGCAGGGAAGGGCAGAGGTGGGGAGTGTCTGCTATTTTTGTTTACCCAGCCCATTTCAGTGGGTGTCCCAGATTACCTCATCAACAGTGCTAAAGTGTGAGCTTCTAAGTAAGTTTTTAAAAGTGTTTATACTGGAATTTTAGATCAGTATATGTGCATCTTCTTCTTTATAGTAGTGTCTTTTACATGCAGCTATGTGAAAATTTGTGTATACTGTCTCTAAGTGTAACTTTTAAAAACATAACACTAATCTCTGAGTGATGCAACTTAGAAGGCCATTAGATCTACTTTTAATAGGCACATAGAATTACTGCAATAGGAAAAGTAAAGTTTTTGTAAACTTTCTATAAATTGGCTAAATGTTCTACTCTCTTAGGTAAATATTGTTTTTGAGATTAATGAAATAAAATAAAAAATCTGAATTATGTAACATTAAAATTTGTCAAGAATTTTTTTGTTTTTGTTTTTACTAGCAGTTTTTAAGTTAACTGATGGAATATACTCTAAAGCAGGGCCGGCTCAACCATGGAGGCAGCACTTGACAAGGGGCAGCACTTCAGTGACAGAGTCAGTCACTGTCAGATCCAGACCACTCCTGTCCTATTTCTCTGTGGGGGAAGTCACAGACTCCCAGCAGCATAACTTCATTGTGTACAAAGATACAGAACTGGTCAGGGGAAACATCTCCACCCTAACTACATTCCCAGTTATTGAGCAATTGTGCATGAACATTGGTTGGATGCAGGTAGGAAGGCTTAGTAAAGTCAGTAGCCAGGCTAGTAGGATGATATGCTATCCAGTAATGTCACTACTGGGGGGGGGGGGCATCATTTAATTCTCAGACCCAGGCAGCAAAATATCTTGATCTTAGACTCAAATAATGGATTGATTAAACAATGTAGCATTACAGAGGGTGAATTCATACTTGGCCACTAATTGAGGCTAAAATAATCATTCATTTTTTTTAATCGATTGCCAATTAGTGTCTATTTGCTTATTCTGTTGCAACATATTTTTCCTAATAAACAGCTTGTCTTAACTTGAAGGAATTTTGTCATGCTATGAATAACAACTTATTTATAGAGACTGTTGTTTCCCAAAATAGACATAAAGCAGTATGTTTTTTTCCGAATGGGATATAATGCAAAACAAGCCTGTTTTTATATCACATATAATTCTTGTATATTGTTGCTGCTTATAAATCAAATCTAAGTCAAAGGAGAGGATAAAAAGTTCTCAGAAATGATGGAGTAGTTCTAGAGTCATAGCTCCAGAAATGTACCTTTCTAAAGGGTAAATTAGTCTTCCCCTTATACTAACAGGTTGTCCTGTGTAAGGCTCCTTATGTTTACTATGATCACTAATCTGATATAATTATGACAGTCTTTTATTTTTATAGGTTTTTCTTTTTTTATTTATTATCACATGCTTATGTGTTAAAATATCAGTAAATCTAAATGACAAAAACGTTTGCGCGTTAGAAAAAACTTGACACAAAAGTTGCACTTCAGATATTGCTACCACGTTAACTATTCTCCCCATAGACTTCAATAGAGTGCACACACTGAAAAAAAACACCTCATGCCTATACTTGTGTGCTAACCCCAGACGATTAAGCCTTCATTTGGCCTCCTCAGTAAGGTGTAGCCATATTCCTCTAAGCACACTTATCAAGGAGTCCACATCTGGTTGCCCCTTTTTCCCTCTGGGAAAACTGTTTCAAGACACAAAAAAGTGTCACAAAACACATAAAAAATACATTACAAAGTACACATTCACATATTGCATACAAAAGTTATAAGCTCAAAGATAAGAGGTCTCGGTCCTTAGAAAGAAAAGGCATGCAAAGGGCTTTATATAGACATACATAAATACATATAAATGTCTAAAGATGGATATGTATGTGTGTGTGTGTATATATATATATATATATATATATATATATATATATATATGTGTGTGTACATATGTATTATATATATATATATATATATATATATATATATATATATATATATATATATATATATATATATATATATATATATATATAGTGTGTGTGTATTTACAGACATACGTACACATATACACACATAGATACATATAGATTGTAAGTTCCCACTGGAACAGAGCCCTCAATTCTCCCTGTATTTGTTTGTTAAACTTTGTCTGGTGTCTTTTATATTGTATTGTACTTTTATTTTGTACCCATGGACAGCGCTGTGGAATCTGTTGGCTTTGAGTGTTATGAATATAAGTCTAAGAATTTTCTTGCCTTTTAACTTTTCCTCCTATTTTATTTCTATTTATTTTGTTTCTTTTATTACTATTCTTATTCTATTTTTTATGATATTGTCACTTTGTATCACATTTATTTGCCTCACAAATCCAATTGGTATAGAGACCAAATAATTTTACTTTGTTATATATATATATATATATTGTATATGTAATTATATATACATGTTATATATCTTTGAACCCTTATTACTTTTTTAATTAAATATTTTTTAATCAGGTAGTGTTTATAGGAGTATAACAATACTTTTAAATGTATTTATGTTGTGTTCAAATTTTATTTTAACTCAATACCATTTACACGATTTCTTAAGTCGTGCTAACCCGACAAGCGCAAAACGCAATTGTGCTTGAGCGAATTTGTTTACTTTTAACTTTTAATACCCGCACTATTTAAAACGTGAAAAAAGCTGAAAAAAAGCTGATACCGCTCAGATTGCATGTCACTTTTAATCTAGCCCATTACATTTTAAGTACGTTTCGGCTAGATTACGAGTTTCACACTATGAGTATAACACTGCTTTTTCACTACCGCTGCTATTACGAGTCATGTAGGTATAGCTGTACCGCACACTTTTTTGGCCGTCACGCAACGCAACTACCGCAACTTTAAAAAAGTAATTTTTCAATGGGACTTCCATAGTACCGGTATTACGAGTTTGCCTGTCCATCCAAAAAGTGAGCGGTACAGCCTATAACTATAAGATCTGTACCGCCACCTGAAAGTCAGTAGTTACGGGTTTTAACGTTACAGAGCTGTACCATAAAACTCATAACTAAAGTGTTACAAAGTACACTAACACCCATAAATTACCTATTAACCCCTAAACCGAGACCCTCCCGCATCGCAAACACTAAAATAAAATTATTAACCCCTAATCTGCCGCTCCGGACATCGCCAGCACTATAAACATATTAACCCCTAAACCGCCGCACTCCTGCATCATAAACACTAGTTAAATATTATTAACCCCTAATCTGCTGCCCCAATGTCGTCACCACCTACATACACTTATTAACCCCTAACATCGCCGCAACCTACATTACTGTTATTAACTCCTAAACTGTTGCCCCCAAAATCGCTGCCAGCTAACTACACTTATTAACCCCTAATCTGCTGCCCTCAATGTCGCTGCCACTATACTAAAGTTATTAACCCCTAAACCCAACCCTAGGTCTAACCCTAACACCCACTAACTTTAACATAATTAAAATAATTCCAAATAAAAATTACAATTAATACCTAAATTATTCCTATTTAAAAATAAATACTTACCTGTAAAATAAAACCTAAGCTAGCTACAATATAACTACATAACTAATAATTATATTGTATCTAGCTTATGTTTTATTTTTATTTCACAGGTAAGTTTATATTTATTTTAACTAGGTAGACTAGTTAGTAAATAGTTATTACTATTTACTAGCTACCTAGTTAAAATAAATACAAATTTACCTGTAAAATAAAACATAACCTGAGTTACACTAACACCAAACATTACACTTAAATTAAATAAATTAAAATAAAAAATGATCTAAATTACAAAAAAATAATAAACACTAAGTTACACAAAGTAAAAAAAAAAAATCAAAAATAAAAACTAATTACTCCTAATCTAATAGCCCTATCAAAATAACCCCCCCAAAAAAATAATAAAACCCCTAGCCTACACTAAACTGCCAATAGCCCTTAAAAGGGCCTTTTGCGGGGCATTGCCCCAAATAAATCAGCTCTTTTACCAGTAAAAAAAATAAAACAAACAAACCCCCAACAGTAAAACCCACCACCCACATAACCAACTCCCCCAAATAAAAACTTACCTAAAAAACCTAAGCTCCCACTTGCCCTGAAAAGGGCATTTGGATGGGCATTGTACTTAAAAGGGCATTTAGCTCTTTTTACCCACCAAATAAACCCTTAAAAAAAAAACTAACACTAACCCCCGAAGATCCACTTGCAGTTTTTGAAGACCGGACATCCATCCTCATCCAGCCAGGAGAAGTCTTCATCCAAGCAGCAAGAAGTCGTCTTCATCCAGACGGCATCTTCTATCTTCATCCTTCAAGACATCTGGCATGGAGCATCCTCTTCATACGGTCCCAGTCATACACTGAAGGTTCCCTTTAAGGGATGTCATCGAAGATGGCGTCCCTTGAATTCCGATTGGCTGATAGAATTCTATCAGCCAATCGGAATTAAAGGTTAAAAAATCCTATTGGCTGATCCAATCAGCCAATAGGATTGAGCTTGCATTCTATTGGCTGATTGGAACGCAGTTTAAGTATATAAAGATTTGTATAGGTTGAACTGTCTTTTTTCAACATCATCTACTATGTTACAATGTTACTATGTTACATGGGCTAGGGATTCAGAAAGAGAAGAGGGATATAATGGACAGAGTTGAAAGTAGTCAGATGTCTCCCTGAACTGAAAGGGATAGAAAGCCCAGATTTAAACACAATGAAAATGTTGTCATTATTGATTATGCTTTTTGTGTCATGAACAAGAGACATGGACACATTGGTTTTATGAAGGTTGAAATAAAGAAAAAAGGGAGCAACCCCTATGAAAAAAAAAAAAAAAGTTCAGTAATGGAATGTTCTCTTACGTGTTTCAGAATGAAATTAAATGCAGGTCTAGATGATAGATTACTCACATTAGGAACCAAACTAGGTCTGAACCCATATCTGCCAAAATCTTGGCCAAGGTCCCATCAGAATCTACAAGTCAAATGACTGTGTGACAGTCATGGTTATATTTTGCATACATTTATAATCCATTCCAACCCAAAAAAAGAGACACTGTTTAAATTAGAAAGAGTTTTGAATTACAAACATAGATATTGACGGCAGATTAGAGCCATAGGCCCTGCAAGTCTGCCCGATATTTCCTAAAAGTATAAACAAATCTAGTTCGTAGGATAGTCTTATGCTTGTCCCAGGCATTCTTAAAGTGCCCCACAGTGTTTTGTCATTACTACCTCTTGTGGAAGTTTATTCCACAAATCAATCACCCATTCTGTAAAGAAGTGCTTCCTCAGCTATACATATTTAGGTCATTGAGCCTCTCCTGGTACATTTTATTTTTTAGATCATGTACCATTTTGGTAGCCCTCCTTTGCACAGATTCAAGTTTGCTTATATCCTATATAAAAAATAGCAATTAAATAGCAAAAAAAAAGCAAACAATTGGTCAATGTGAAAATAAAATATCACAGCTATTGTATTCAATATCAGTGAAGACTGCGTTATATGTCTGCCAGCTTTTCACTAACCATTAAAGGGTTATGAAACCCAATTTTTTTCTTTCATGATTTAGATAGAGCATGCAATTTAAACAACTTTATCATTTACTCCTATTATCAAAATTACAAAAAATAATAAACACTAAGTTACACAAAGTAAAAAAATTAATTATCAAAAATAAAAATGAATTACTCCTAATCTAATAGCCCTATCAAAATAACCCCCCCCCCAAAATAATAAAACCCCTAGCCTACACTAAACTGCCAATAGCCCTTAAAAGGGCCTTTTGCGGGCATTGCCCCAAAGAAATCAGCTCTTTTACCAGTAAAAAAAAAATAAAACAAACAAACCCCCAACAGTAAAACCCACCACCCGCATAACCAACCCCCCCAAATAAAAACTTACCTAAAAAACCTAAGCTCCCACTTGCCCTGAAAAGGGCATTTGGATGGGCATTGTCCTTAAAAGGGCATTTAGCTCTTTTTACGGTGCCCAAAGTCCCTAATCTAAAAATACAACCCACCCAATAAACCCTTAAAAAAAAAAACTAACACTAACCCCCGAAGATCCACTTACAGTTTTGAAGACCGGACATCCATCCTCATCCAGCCAGGAGAAGTCTTCATCCAAGCGGCAAGAAGTCGTCCTCCAGGCGAGTAGAAGTCTTCATCCAGACGGCATCTTCTATCTTCATCCTTCAAGACATCTGGCGTGGAGCATCCTCTTCATACGGTCCCAGTCGTACACTGAAGGTTCCCTTTAAGGGACGTCATCCAAGATTGAATTCTATCAGCCAATCGGAATTAAAGGGTAAAAAATCCTATTGGCTGATCCAATCAGCCAATAGGATTGAGCTTGCATTCTGTTGGCTGATTGGAACGCAGTGAACGTATATAAAGATTTGTATAGGTTGAACTGTCTTTTTTCAACATCATCTACTATGTTACAATGTTACTATGTTACATGGGCTAGGGATTGAGAAAGAGAAGAGGGATATAATGGACAGAGTTGAAAGTAGTCAGATGTCTACCTGAACTGAAAGGGATAGAAAGCCCAGATTTAAACACAATGAAAATGTTGTCATTATTGATTATGCTTTTTGTGTCAAGTGTCATGAACAAGAGACATGGACACATTGGTTTTATGAAGGTTGAAATAAAGAAAAAAGAGAGCAAACCCTATGAAAAAAAAAGTTCATTAATGTAATGTTCTCTTACGTGTTTCAAAATGAAATTAAATGCAGGTCTAGATTATAGATTACTCACATTAGGAACCAAACTAGGTCTGAACCCATATCTGCCAAAATCTTGGCCAAGGTCCCATCAGAATCTACAAGTCAAACGACTGTGTGACAGTCATGGTTATATTTTGCATACATTTATAATCCATACCAACCCAAAAAAGAGACACTGTTTAAATTAGAAAGAGTTTTGAGTTAGAAAAATAGTTATTGACGGCAGATAAGAGCCATAGGCCCTGCAAGTCTGCCCGATATTTCCTAAAAGTATAAACGAATCTAGTTCGTAGGATAGTCTTATGCTTGTCCCAGGCATTCTTAAAGTCCCCCACAGTGTTTTGTCATTACTACCTCTTGTGGAAGTTTATTCCACAAATCAATCACCCATTCTGTAAAGAAGTGCTTCCTCAGCTATACATATTTAGGTCATTGAGCCTCTCCTGGTACATTTTATTTTTTAGATCATGTACCATTTTGGTAGCCCTCCTTTGCACAGATTCAAGTTTGTTTATATCCTATATAAAAAAATAGCAATTAAATAGCAAAAAAAGCAAACAATTGGTCAATGTGAAAATAAAATATCACAGCTATTGTATTCAATATCAGTGAAGACTGCGTTATATGTCTGATTGCCAGCTTTTCACTAACCATTAAAGGGTTATGAAACCCAATTTTTTTCTTTCATGATTTAGATAGAGCATGCAACTTTATCATTTACTCCTATTATCAATTTTTCTTCGTACTTTTGGTATCTTTATTTGAAAAAGCAGGAATGTTAGCTTAGGAGCCGGTTAGCGCTTGCTGATTGGTGGCTACAATTCTCAGGAGCTTGGTGCTAGCTGCCAATTGGTGGTTGCACATATATGCCTCTTGTGATAGGCTTACCAATGTGTTAATCTATCTCCCAGTAGTGCATCACTGCTCCTTCAATAAAGGACACAAAGAGAATGAATCAAAATTGATAACAGAAGGTTAGTGGAAAATTGTTTAAAATTGTATGCGCTAACTGAAGCACGAAAGAAAAATGTTGGGTTTCATGTCTCTTTATCTCTGAAAAATGTGTAAAGGAAGAACTTGAAACAGGCAAAAAACTAAAGTTATGCTTACCTGATAAATGTATTTCTTTCTAGACACAGTGGGGCCTATTTATCAAAGGTCTTGCGGACCTGATCTGACAGTGCGGATCAGGTCCGCAAGACCTCGCTGAATGCGGAAAGCAATACACTCTCCGTATTCAGCATTGCACCAGCATATACACATACACTTTAACAGTAAAGATTATGGGGCTGAATTATCAAAGTGGGGACGGACATGATCCGCTGTAGCCGCTAGCAGGGCGTGTCAATCAACACAATCATATATGATCAGCTGATTGCTGTCTGCCGCCTCAGAGGTGGCGGACGAGTTAAGGAGCAGTGGTTTTAAGGCGGCTCAAGTGGAAACAGCAGCATAAGGCTGCATTCAGCCCCTACTAAATCGGACCCTATATATATGGCATTTGAAGTTTACCATCACTTTACCCTACCTGCTTTTCAAGAAAGGATACCAAAAGTAAAATTAATTTTACACTACAAACCGAATTATTAAATAATTGTTTGGGGGTTTCATGTCCCTTAAATTATTATATGCTTGGCCCTTGAAGCACACTTATTTAAACCCTAGAAGACTAACATGTTTCAAGAAGTATTTAATTAATAAAAAAAAAGCAGTGCAATGTATCATGAATTTCCTATATTTAAAAGATTAAACAAGAAAATTATTAATTTACAAATATAGACCTAAATTACAACTTTTGCGGTACGGCTATACCGCTGATAAATTGGCCATTCGACGTGGAATATGCAGGTCTCCCGTATTACAAGTCGTTGCGGTACAGCTATACCGCAAGCATTTTAGCCTTTACGCAACTTTCAATTCCGCACTCAAAAAAGGACTTTTGAGTGCAGGATTTTCATAGCGCCTGTATTACAGGTTGCACGATCCGGCTAAAATGCTTGCATTATAATCTATACCACCACAATCCATTCCGCGATCTGAGACCAGTAGTTATGGATTTTGCGAAACAAAAATGTTTCACAAAATTCATAACTAAAATGTTACAAAGTACACTAACACCCATAAACGCCCTTGCATCACAAATACTATATTACACCTACTAACCCCTAAACCTCTGACCCCCCCGCATCGCTACTACTATAATAAACCTATTAACACCTAAACAGCCACCACCCACTTGGCCAACACTAATAAAACTATTAAACCCTAAACCACCGGCCCCCCACATCGCCAACACTAAAATAAAGTATCAACCCCTAAACCGCTGAGCCCCCCATCGCAAAGACAAAGCTAAACCTATTAACCCCTTAACCGCCGCCCCCTCACATCGCAAATCACGAAATTAAACTATTAAGCCCTAAACCTAACTATCCCCTATAATTTAAATTAAAATTACAATATAACTATATTAAAATAAATAAAAACGTACTTGTGAAATGAAAAAAACCTAAGATTAAACCATAAATAAACGTAACATATCTATTTTAAGAAAAGAAAAGAAACAAAAAATAAAAAAAACTAAATTACAAGATTAAAAAAACCTAACACTAAGAAAAAATAAAACAAATCATACATTACTAAAAAAACAAAACACTAACATTACAAAAAATAAAAAAAATCTAAGATAAAAAATAATAAACAAAATTATACAAAATAATAAAAATTAAACCTAATCTAATAGCCCTATAAAAACAAAAAAGCCCCCCAAAATAAAAAAACACCTCCTAATCTATCAAACTACCAATAGCCCTTAAAATGGCCCTTTGTAGGGTATTGTCCTAAGTTAAACTGCTCTTTTTACCTAAAATAATTACAAATTCCCTCCTAAAAGTAACCCCCCCACCACCAAACCAACCCCACAAAATAAAAAACCTAAGTCTAAAAAAAATCAAAGCTACCCATTGCCCCTAAAGGGCAGTTTAGGGGTTAATACTTTATTTTAGTGTTGGCAATGTGGGGGGCCTGTGGTTTAGAGGTTAATAACTTTATTATAGTAGTAGCGATGTGGTGGGCCGGCGTTTTAGGGGTTAATAGGTTTATTTAGTGTCGGTGGCGTTAATTTTTTCTAACACTTTCTCTCCATTAATGTCTATGGGGGAAAATGTGCACAAGCACGTCAAGTGAGGCCTAGTAATGTCACGAACTTAAAATTTTCCGTTCGCGAACGGCGGACTCGAACTTCCTCAACTGTTCGCGAACGGGCGAACAGCCATTGACTTCAATAGGCAGGCGAATTTTAAAACCCACAGGGACTCTTTCTGGCCACAATAGTGATGGAAAAGTTGTTTCAAGGGGACTAACACCTGGACTGTGGCATGCCGGAGGGGGAACAATGGCAAAACTCCCACGGAAAATTACATAGTTGATGCAGAGCCTGGTTTTAATCCATAAAAGGCATAAATCACCTAACATTCCTAAATTGTTTGGAATAACGTGCTTTAAAACATCAGGTATGATGTTGTATTGATCAGGTAGTGTAAGGGTTACGCCCGCTTCACTCACAGTGACAGACTAAACTCCCCGTTTAATGCACCGCAAACAACTGCAAAAAGTCCATTTGCACAACCACGAGATAGATAGATTAGATAGATCAATAGATGCAATATACATTTGATAGATACGATAGATAGATTTGATAGATAATTTCCCAGACAGAGAATTACAAGACGTGCGGTCTTGGACCCATGGTAAGGTTCCCAGAGGCAGTTGCGGCGCCAGGGGACGTGTATATGCCATGGATTTTAGGAACCGGGAGATGGAAAAAGATGCTTGGTCGGTCCTCCTACTGCAAATTTGGGGCACTGCGCGTGCAATCTACTGTGGCACCAGATATGAGTGGTGTGTTAAGTAGTACTATTCTGATCAGTTTAATACCTGTTACTGCCCCTATCGAGGGAGGTGTATATGGCATGGATTGTAGGATGGAACCGGGAGATGGAAAAAGATGCTTGGTCGGTCCTCCTACTTCAAATTTGGGGCACTGCGCGTGCAATCGTGGCCGGACTTTTAGCCGACGGCCATTTGGCCGACGGACATCTGTGAGACGGACATTTGGCCGAAACATAAGTGGCTGTCACAAAACAGTCCGGCCACGAGATACATAGATTACATAGATCAATAGATGCAATATACATTTGATAGATACGATTGAACGTTAGATAGATTTGATAGATAAATAGATAGATTTGATAGATATATAATTTCCCAGACAGAGAATCACAAGACGTGCGGTCTGGGACACATTGTAAGGTTCCCAGAGGCAGTTGCGGCGCCAGGGGACATGTATATGGCATGGATTTTAGGAACCGGGAGATGGAAAAAGATGCTTGGTCGGTCCTCCTACTTCAAATTTGGGGCACTGCGCGTGCAATCTACTGTGGCACCAGATATGAGTGGTGTGTTAAGTATTACTATTCTGATCAGTTTAATACCTGTTACTCCCCCTATCGGGGGAGGTGTATATGGCATGGATTTTAGGAACCGGGAGATGGAAAAAGATGCTTGGTCGGTCCTCCTACTTCAAATTTTGGGCACTGCGCGTGCAATCTAATGTGCCACCAGATAGGAGTGGTGTGTTAAGTAGTACTATTCCTATCAGTTTAATCCTGTTAAGTGTCTTTTTTTGGTTGTGGTTTTGAAGCCCAGAGGCCAGAAAAATTTGGCATGTACACATGGCTGAAAAATTAGGTATTGTTGCAGCCACTGCTGTAGCAGCAGCCAGAAAAATTGATGTTTGTTTCCCAGGCAGAAAGTGCCCTAAAACATTGTGGCTTGAACCCTAATTGGTGGCGGATAAGTCACGCAAGTCATCCGGCATTTGAAGATAAAATACAGCAGCGTATGGACCATTTTTAGCCCAAGGCAGCTCATCTCATCAGGCCTTTTTTACTCAAATGTATCGCCCAATGTCAGTCCCTTTGGGATCCATCCCTCATTCATCTTAATAAAGGTGAGGTAATCGAGACTTTTTTGACCTAGGCAACTTCTCTTCTCAGTGACAATACCTCCTGCTGCACTGAAGGTCCTTTATGACAGGACACTTGAAGCGGGGCAGGCCAGAAGTTCTATTGCAAATTGGGATAGTTCAGGCCACAGGTCAAGCCTGCACACCCAGTAGTCAAGGGGTTCATCGCTCCTCAGAGTGTCAAGATCTGCAGTTAAGGCGAGGTAGTCTGCTACCTGTCGGTCGAGTCGTTCTCTGAGGGTGGACCCCGAAAGGGCTGTGGCGATGCATAGGAGTCAAAAAGCTCTGCATGTCCTCCATCAACAACACATCTGTAAAGCGTCCTGTCCATGCCGGCATGGTTGTGTGAGTCGGAGGATTACTTTCAGCTCTTCCCCTGTTAGATTCACGTTGTGCTGTGACATCACCCTTATACGCTGTGTAAAGCATACTTTTTAATTTATTTTTGAAATGCTGCATCCTTTCTGACTTGTTGTAATTCGGTAACATTTCTGGCACTTTATGCTTATACCGGGGGTCTAGTAGCGTGGACACCCAGTACAGGCCGTTCTCCTTCAGCTTTTTTATAAGAGGGTCCCTCAACAGGCACGACAGCATGAAAGACCCCATTTGCACAAGGTTGGATGCAGAGCTACTCATGTCCCGTTCCTCATCATCAGTGATGTCACTGAAGGTATCTTCTTCCCCCCAGCCACGTACAACACCACTGGTACCAGATAGGTGACAACGAACACCCTGGGATGCCTGTTGTGGTTGGTCTTCCTCCTCCTCCTCAAAGCCACATTTCTCCTCTGACTCTTCTTCCTCACAATCCTCTTCCAGCATTGCCGCAGGTCCAGCAAGCGATGCTGATAAGGCTGTTTCTGGTGGTGATGGTGACCACAACTCTTCCTCTTCACGCTCATCTACAACTTGATCCAGCACTCTTCGCAGGGCATGCTCCAGGAAGAAAACAAATGGTATGATGTCGCTGATGGTGCCTTCGGTGCGACTGACTAGGTTTGTCACCTCCTCAAAAGGACACATGAGCCTACAGGCATTGTGCATGAGCGCCCAGTAACGTGGCAAAAAAATTCCCAGCTCCGCAGAGGCTGTCCTAGCACCCAGGTCATACAAATACTCATTAACTGCTTTTTCTTGTTGGAGCAGGCGGTCGAACATTAGGAGTGTTGAATTCCAACATGTCGGGCTGTTGCAAATCAAGCACCTCACTGGCATGTTGTTTCACCGCTGAATATCGGAAAAGTGCGCCATGGCCGTGTAGGAACGCCTCAAATGGCCACACACCTTCCTGGCCTGCTTCAGGATGTCCTGTAAGCCTGGGTACTTATGCACAAAGCGTTGTACGATCAGATTACACACATGTGCCATGCCCGGCACATGTGTCAACTTGCCCAATTTCAATGCCACCACCAAATTATTTCCGTTGTCAGAAACCACTTTGCCGATCTCCAGTTGGTGCGGAGTCAGCCACTGATCCACCTGTGCATTCAGGGCGGACAGGAGTGCTGGTCCAGTGTGACTCTGCTTTCAGGTAAGTCAACCCCAAGACGGCGTGACACTGCCGTATCCAGGATGTGGAATAGTACCTGAAGAGCTGGGGGGTGCCGTTGATGTGGAGCAAGAAACAGCAGCAGAAGAGGACTCAGCCGAGGAGGTTATGGAGTAGGAGGAGTAGAGGAGGTAGCAGCACCAACTCCTCTGCAGAGCCACGCATTCCATGCTTGGCAGCCGTCAGCAGGTTTACCCAATGCGCAGTGTAGATGATATACCTGCCATGCTTTGCAGACCAGCTATCAGTGGTCAGAAGGACCCTTGCCCCAACACTGTGTGCCAGACATGCCATTACTTCCTTTCGCACAATCGAGTACAGGTTGGGGATTGCCTTTTGTGCAAAGAAATTTCGGCCGGGTACCTTCCACTGCGGTGTCCCAATAGCTACAAATTTTTTGAACGCCTCAGACTCCACCAGCTTGTATGGTAAAAGCTGGCGGGCTAAGAGTTCAGACAAGCCAGCTGTCAGATGCCGGGCAAGGGGGTGACATTGGCTTCTTACGCTCAAACATGTCCTTGACAGACACCTGACTGTGGGCAGAAGAGCAGGAACTGCTCCGGAAGAGAGACGGAATGGCGGATGGTTGAGAGGGGGCAAGGAGGACAGCAGTGGTTGACGTGGCTGAAGATGCTGGACCAGGAGGAGGATGGCGGATTTGAGTTTGTGTGCTGCTTCTACTCATGTGTTGATCCCATAGGCGTTTGTGATGTGCGATCAAGTGCCTTCGCAAAGCAGTTGTACCTAGGTGGGTGTTGGACTTCCCACGACTCAGTTTCTTTTGGCACAGGTTGCAAATGGAATCGCTGTTGTCAGAGGCAGACACACACAAAAAATGCCACACTGCGGAGCTCTGCGATGACGGCATTCTGGTGTTGGCAACAGCATGCGTTGATTGGCGTGCTGTCTGACTGACCCCGGGTGCCGATGCATGCTGTCTGACTGTGCCACTAGCTCCTTGCGACGACCTCCCCCTGCTTCCAACTCGTCGTCTCCTCCTCCTCCTCCTCTCTGTCTCCCCATCTGAACTTTCCCCCTGTTCTTCTTCTCTTCTAGCGGGCGCCCACGTGACATCTACAGATGCATCGTCATCATCAACCGCTTCACTTGTATCTGACAAATCAACAAAGGAAGCAGCAGCGGGTACAACATCATCATCATCATCATCATCACCACACCGTAAGTCCATGTCTGTAATGCTGCCTGACTGAGACATATCACTGTTATCTACATCCTCTGTCAATGATAGTTTCGCATCACTCATTTCTTCTAACTGATGTGTAAAAAACTCCTCTGACACATCAAGTGAAGCGGCTGTGGTGCTAGTGTTGGTGGTGGCGGCAGGCGGGCGAGTGGTGGTAACTTGAGAGGTGCCCGAAGATAAGCTGGAGGAGGATGGTGCGTCAAGGTTCGGAGCGGAAGCTATAGAAGATTGGGTGTCCTGTGTTAAAAAGTCAACTATGTCCTCCTCAGAACTTTTTGAGTTCATGGGACGTGGCCTCTGAACACTGGGCATTATTCTAGGGCCAAAGGGAATCACAGCACCACGACCAAGACGGCACCTGCGGGGTGGCCTGTCTCTGCCTGTCGTTTTTTTTTAAAATGTACACTTACACTACTATTAAACAAGATATGAGGGGTGGCACTGGGCAAATGGGCAC
This sequence comes from Bombina bombina, assembly GCF_027579735.1. Taxonomy (NCBI): domain Eukaryota; kingdom Metazoa; phylum Chordata; class Amphibia; order Anura; family Bombinatoridae; genus Bombina; species Bombina bombina. The sequence goes on from NC_069503.1 coordinate 942,418,216, forward strand.
AGTATACGCTGTGAGCCTGACACATAAAAGCAGACTGATGTTTCACAGTCCAAAAAGTTTTTATTTTTTTTAAATGTACACTTACACTACTATTAACCAGATATGAGTGGTGCCACTGGGCAAGTGGGCACAGTATATGCTGTGAGTCTGGCACACACTCTGGCAGGCAGGCAGGCAACTGCAATTAGATTACACTAGCAGACTGATGTTTCACAGTCAAAAAAGTATTTTTTTTAAATTTACACTACTGTTACAACAGATATGAGTGGTGGCACTTAGCAAGTGGGCCTGGCACACACGCTGGCAGGCAGGCAACTGCAATTAGATTACACTAGCAGACTGATGTTTCACAGTCAAAAAAGTTTTTTTAAAAAATTTACACTACTGTTACAACAGATATGAGTGGTGGCACTTAGCAAGTGGGCCTGGCACACACGCTGGCAGGCAGGCAACTGCAATTAGATTACACTAGCAGACTGATGTTTCACAGTCAAAAAATATTATTTTTTTAAATTTACACTACTGTTACAACAGATATGAGTGGTGGAACTTAGCAAGTGGGCCTGGCACACACGCTGGCAGGCAGGCAACTGCAATTGGATTACACTAGCAGACTGATGTTTCACAGTCAAAAAATATTTTTTTTTTTAATTTACACTACTGTTACAACAGATATGAGTGGTGGCACTAGTTGGCTAGTGGGCCTGGCACACATGCTGGCAGGCAGGCAACTGCAATTAGATTACACTAGCAGACTGATGTTTCACTGTCAAAAACGTTTTTTTTTTTTTTTTAAATTTACACTGTTACAACAGATATGAGTGGTGGCACTTAGCAAGTGGGCCTGGCACACACGCTGGCAGGCAACTGCAATTAGATTACACTAGCAGACTGATGTTTCACTGTCAAAAACGTTTTTGTTTTTTTTAAATTTACACTACTGTTACAACAGATATGAGTGGTGGCACTTAGCAAGTGGGCCTGGCACACACGCTGGCAGGCAGGCAACTGCAATTAGATTACACTAGCAGACTGATGTTTCACAGTCAAAAAATATTATTTTTTTAAATTTACACTACTGTTACAACAGATATGAGTGGTGGAACTTAGCAAGTGGGCCTGGCACACACGCTGGCAGGCAGGCAACTGCAATTGGATTACACTAGCAGACTGATGTTTCACAGTCAAAAAATATTTTTTTTTTTAATTTACACTACTGTTACAACAGATATGAGTGGTGGCACTAGTTGACTAGTGGGCCTGGCACACATGCTGGCAGGCAGGCAACTGCAATTAGATTACACTAGCAGACTGATGTTTCACTGTCAAAAACGTTTTTTTTTTTTTTTAAATTTACACTACTGTTACAACAGATATGAGTGGTGGCACTTAGCAAGTGGGCCTTGCACACACGCTGGCAGGCAACTGCAATTAGATTACACTAGCAGACTGATGTTTCACAGTCCAAAAAGTACTGTTACAACAGATATGAGTGGTGGCACTAGTTGGCAAGTGGGCCTGGCACACAAGCTGGCAGGCAGACAACTGCAATTAGATTACACTAGCAGACTGATGTTTCACAGTCAAAAAAGTTTTGTTTTTTTTAAAAATTACACTACTGTTATAACAGATATGAGTGGTGGCACTTAGCAAGTCAGCCTGGCACACACGCTGGCTGGCAACTGCAATTAGATTACACTAGCAGACTGATGTTTCTTAGTCAAAAAAGATTATTTTTTTTAATTTACACTACTGTTACAACAGATATGAGTGGTAGCACTAGTTGGCAAGTGGGCCTGGCACACATGCTGGCAGGCAGGCAACTGCAATTAGATTACACTAGCAGACTGATGTTTCACAGTCAAAAAAGTTTTTTTAAAAAAAAAATTTACACTACTGTTACAACAGATATGAGTGGTGGCACTTAGCAAGTGAACTTTGCACACACACTGGCAGGCAGGCAGGCAACTGCAATTAGATTACACTAGCAGACTGATGTTTCACAGACAAAATTTTTTTTTTTAAAAAAAATTTACACTACTGTTACAACAGGGCACACACGCTGGCAGGCAACTGCAATTAGATTAAACTAGCAGACTGATGTTTCACAGTCAAAAAAGTTTTTTTTACAAAATTTGCACTACTGTTACAACATATATGAGTGGTGGCACTAGTTGGCAAGTGGGCCTGGCACACATTCTGGCAGGCAGGCAACTGCAATTAGATTACACTAGCAGACTGATGTTTCACATTCAAAGTTTTTTTTTTTTTTTAAATTTACACTACTGTTACAACAGATATGAGTGGTGGCACTTAGCAAGTGGGCCTGGCACACACGCAGGCAACTGCAATTAGATTACACTAGCAGAATGATGTTTCACAGTCAAAAAAGTTTTTTTTTTAAAAAAAATTACACTACTGTTACAACAGATATGAGTGGTGGCACTAGTTGGCAAGTGGGCCTGGCACACACGCTGGCAGGCAGGCAACTGCAATTAGATTACACTAGTAGACTGATGTTTCACAGCCAAAAAAGTTTTTTTTTTTTTTTAAATTTACACTACTGTTACAACAGATATGAGTGGTGGCACTAGTTGGCAAGTGGGCCTGGCACACACGCTGGCAGGCAGGCAGGCAACTACAATTAGATTACACTAGCAGACTGATGTTTCACAGTCAAAAAATTTTTTAAAAAAAATTTACACTACTGCTACAACAGATATGAGTGGTGGCACTTAGCAAGTGGGCCTGGCACACACTGGCAGGCAGGCAACTGCAATTAGATTACAATAGCAGACTGATGTTTCACAGTCAAAAAAGTTTTTTAAAATTTTTTTTACACTACTGTTATAACAGATATTAGTGGTGGCACTAGTTGGCAAGTGGGCCTGGCACACAAGCTGGCAGACAGGCAACTGCTATTAGATTACACTTGCAGACTGATGTTTCACAGTCAAAATTACACAGTCAAAAAAAAAAAAATACTGATATTCTAGCCATAAAAAGGGCTTTTTGGGGTGCTGTCCTTATAGCAGAGATCAGATGAGTCCTTCAGGACTGTAGTGGACACTGAATACACTAGCCTAGCTATCAATTTCCCTATAATATCAGCAGCAGCAGCAGCACTATCCCTCCTCTCACTAAGAATGCAGGATCAGAATGAATGAAATGAAATGGCTGCTGTCCAGGAGCTGGGAGGGTCTGGGAGGGAGTGTCTGCTGCTGATTGGCTGAAATGTGTCTGCAGACTGTGAGATACAGGGTCAAAGTTTACTCAATGATGACGAATAGTGGGCAGATCGAACATTGCAAATGTTCGCCTGCCGCGGTGAACGCGAACAAGCTATGTTCGCCGGGAACTATTCGCCGGTGAACTATTCACGACATCACTAGTGAGGCCTTGGCTTTTGTGCGGTATGGAGTTTAATGCACCATACCGTACAACAAAAGAAGGTTTGTAATGGCAGTGCTATGGAGAGTGTGATACCGTTCATTTTTTTGCGTTATTTATGCACCCGGTTTAGCACATAACTTGTATTCTAGGTGATAAAATGCAATTCAAATGATTGACCCAATAATCACCCTTAAAGGGACATAATACTCATATTCTAAATCACTTGAAACTGATGTAGTATAACTGTAAAAAGCTGACAAGGAAATATAACCTGAGCATCTCTATGTAAAAAAGGAAGATATTTTACCTCACAATTTCCTCAGCTCAGCAGAGTAAGTTCTGTGTAAAAAGTTTTACTTCACCTGCTCCCAGCTGCAGGTAAAAAAAAAAAAATGAAGAAATGAACAGCAGCCAATCAGCATCAGCAGTGCTGAGGTCATGAACTCTTACTTTGATCTCATGAGATTTGACTTAACTCTCATGAGATTTCATAGTAAGCTTCCTTTACCTGATTGGTGAAATAATATGAGAGTTCACGAGGCTCATCCCCTAAGCCAGTGCTTTCCAAACTGTGTGTCATGACACATTAGTGTGTGGGCAGCAGTGTGTAAGTGTGTTCCAGCTTCAGCACATTTTTTTTTGAATTTAACATTTTTTTTAAAATTTTATTTTGGTTTCTGACTTTACGTCTGCGTTCTACACATCACATGGTTGACACGTGATTGATACCTAGTGGGTCACAGATCATCTTAACCTATTGGTGCAGCTCAGGGGGAACTGAAACTATTCCCATTGGTAGCACATTGGCTCCTTACTGCACGTGTAGTCTCAATCGGCTCGTGACTGCATATGTAGTCAGTGAGTGGGACAGCAGTGTGTTTGCAGTGGTCAGTCGGACTCGCAGAGCTCTGAGGGTGGCAGCTTAAATGCTGAGCTGAAGTCAGAAGTCAGTGTTTTTTGGGGGTTTTTTTGCAGCTAGCACCCAGTAGTGCATTGCTTCTCCTGCTCTTGATATATGGATAGGAAGTGGAACCTTAAAAATGCTTGATGATGAAATGTGAGTGTCTTTAGCTAATATCCCACCAAATATTCAGAAACTGTGTTCATCCCATCAAACTCATACATCCCATTAAAATATTAAGTAGCTATTGGTGATATTATTTTTTTTAATTCTTGCACATACTGTACATACTGTTAATTGTAAATACATTTAGTTATATCATTTATGTATGTGTCCGTATCTCAAACAAGTTAGTTTAACCTCCTGTTTGCTAGTACAACTGAATTACTGTGTCGCGAAATGATTAAAAAGGGTGTCACCAACATGAAAAGTTTGGAAAGCTCTGCCCTAAGCTGTCCTAGGACAGACACACTAAAATGCTGCTTAGAAATCCTTTACAATGGGAGGTGGCTACTGAGGAACTTTTGAGGTAAAATATCTTTCTTTTTTACATAGAGATGTTCAGGAGATATTTTCTAGTCAGCTTTTTACAGCTATGCTGCATCACTTTCAAGTGTTTAAACATTTGGGTATTATGGCCCTTTAAAGAAATTGTTTTATCTTGAACTTTTCAAAAGATAGTTGAGGAGGAGAGGGTTTGTCTGCATATCTACATGACACACAATTTGCACATTATATGACTATCCTATAACTTTTTGATTTTAAGAGGCTACCTGAAAGCCACATACTGTATAAGCACTCTGTGGCTGCCAAGATATTGTGCATTACTCATCTGCAAGATATTGTTGTATTAGCGGTGTATAGACTTACATTACAGTACATTCATTGCTGTGCTGTGAATCACTCACAATCTGTTAATACTCTTTATTAAAAGGACAGTCTTCTGCAGAATTGTTTTTGTTTATACTGATAGAAAATCCTTTAATTACACATTCCCCAGTTTTGCAAAACCAACACAGTTATATTAATACAGTTTTTACCTCTGATTACCTTGTATCTAAGCCTCTGCAGACTGCCCCCTTATTTCACTTCTTTTGACAGACTTGCATTTTAGACAGAGTTGACTCATAAATAACTCCATGGGAGTGAGCACAATGCTATCTATTTGGCACATACGAACTAGCGCTGTCTAGCTGTGAAAATATGTCAAAATGCACTAGATAAGAGGCGGCCTATAAAAGCTCAGAAAGTAGCATATGAGCCTACCTAGGTTTAGCTTTCAACAAAGTATACCAAGAGAACAAAGCAAATTTGATGATAAAAGTAAATTGGAAAAATTGTTTCAAGTTGCTTGTCCTATCTCAACCATGAAAGTTTAATTTTGACTAGACTATCCCTGTAAGTAATTTGATTTTTGGATATACCTATAAAAACTCTTGCCCATATCAAGGAAAAAGTAACAAGGGTTTTGCTTTGTGCAATAATAGTATAAAAGGTTTGAAAAATAATACTTCGTTAATGCAAATATTTGTTCAGACTCGTGTTAAAAAATACTGATGAGCACGGTAAAAGTTCAGAACAGAGGGATTCTTCTAAAATGTGCTGTTCAGTTCTTGTATTCACTTCTCTAAAAATATAGAGTGATTGTGGCCCAGGGCTGAAGACAGGTTGACTGTGGCTTGAAGATTTGAAACCCGAAATACAGAAAAACAGCAAGAACTCTAAATGCAATAGCTTATAATGGCGTCTAAACGTCATTTGGCTTAGAAAAATGGAACATTGATATATGCACCCCAGGGTGTATTATTTCTCTGCAAAGGAGCTGAATGTAATGTTCATCATGTGTGAAAATGTGGTTTGTTTTTGTGGGGGCACAGAGAAAAAAAAAAAGAGAAATTTTGAATGGAAACTTTGTAAAGGCATCAGCTGTGTAGGAGAGCGTTTTGGCATAGGGCATTTAATGTGTATTATCATTGGCTTTTGGTGTACATGGGCAAGTTAGTTTACTTCTGCCGCTGTAACACTAGATGTTTACATCACTAAATATTGAATGATGACAAAAATATCTTGCCAACTATATGCTTACAAATAACCTTTCCTTTCAGCTTTATCTGGTATTTTAAATTAAAGAAATATTAATCCCAAAAATATTATATCATTAATTCAATAGGGCAGCACTTAAAGCATGTTATTGTTGTTGTTATTATTATTTTTAAGGATAACAAAGTCAATCTGTTTAAAGGGACAGTGCAGCAGCAGATAAGAGTTCCTTGTATTTAAAGCTTAGTCAGTGTCAGGAACACAAAGGGCTCAGCGTTCTTTCTCTCCTATCCCCCACGTGGAGTCCTATTTCTTCTGATAACTCCTGTTTACATATCTTTTCTGTATCCATTACTGCAGTATTGAAATTCTTATTATAGTTGGATATTTCAGCAGGAAAATCAGCTATTTGAAATTATAATATGTGAATGCCCCTTTATTAATGTAATGGATTGTGATAATTCTGCTTTAATTTTGAAAATGTAGCTTACTAACACTAAATTTAATCAATGCACACACTGGGAAAGAAATATCGCTTTGAATACTGTATGTTACTAAAGAGGAGAGTGTAATCTAGAATCTTAAATAAATACTCCCACTATGCTGTACATGTAAATAGAAATGCAAAAGAGAAAAGAAAACCTCACAAATCTTTCTTATCTTATTTTACCTCAAAGGAAAACACGTATTCAGTAGTCCTTTTCTTCTATAAAAAGAGCTTGCACATTTCTTTAGTAAATACATGTGCAAAAGGTCAGATTTATAATGGTTCAAACTAATTCTTATATGAAGGAATTTGACTTTTTCTAAATAAAACCTAAAATAGGAATATATTGCAATAGGTTTATTATGGTGTCTTAAAATTTAAGGATTGTAAAGATCACATTATGGGCTAGATGACATGGTTCATTATAATACACGCTGTCCACATTTATCATTGCACAAGCATTTTACCAGAAATGCTTGTGTAATGCTGCCCCCTGCTTACTGGGGCTGCCAATCATCCAGATCAGATCGGGATGAATTCAGTCTGCCACCTTTTACGTGGCGAAGAGGTTAAGGAGCAGCGGTCTTACGACCGCTGCTTTTAACTTCCGTTTCAGGCATGCCTGAAATGATGGGCCTCCGAAGCAGTATCCGCTAATTAATAAATGGAGCCCTATATCTCACTTAGAACAATATTTTCGCAATTTTGTTATCCACTGAAAAGAATGCTGCAATGGTTGAGCATAATTTATAATGTGCCCTACAATATACTGCCTCATGCAAATAGTAGTCCTTTCTTTTTTTCTTGATTATTGTTGTTGGGTAAAATGTTTAACCAAAGCACCCAGTAGTTATATAGCCCTCCCAATACTTTCAAAGGCAATCAGTAGTAGCTCGCTCATTGAATAAGTTTGTTAAGTTTTGCACTCAGGTGCAATCTGAAACACCACTTTTACATTTAGCAAGTTTAGTTAATTTAGTTGAAAGCTAAACCTAGGAGGTTCATATGCTAATTTCTTAGACCTTGAAGGCTGCCTCTAATCTAAATGCATTTTGACAGTTTTTCGCCACTAGAGGGCATTAGTTCATGTGTTTCATATAGATAACATTGAGCTCATGCACGTGAATTTACATAGGAGTGAGCACACAGTCTGTCAAAATAACTGAAATAAGGGGAAAGTCTGAAGAGGCATAGATGCAAGGTAATTACAGAGGTAAAATGTGTATTATTATAACAGTGTTGGTTGTGCAAAACCGGTGGAATGGGTAATTAAGGGATTACCTATCTTTTAAAACAACAAAAATTCTGGTGTTGACTGTCCCTTTAACACTTGATATGGTGCATTCAAATACATATTAAAATGCTATCACATAGATTACGAGTTTTGCATTATGGTTTTAATGCTGAAAAAATGGCAATTTTAGCATAACAACCATAACACAGCCATTATGTGTCTTGTCGGTATAGCTATACCACAAGCATTTTAGCCTGTAACGCAACGTAAATCCTGCAATCAAAAAAATTATGTTTTTGCATGGGATTTCCATAGCGTATTACAGGTTGTGGGGTAAGGCTAAAATGCTTGCGTTCCAGCCTATAGCGATACGATCCGTTCCGCTATCTGAGAGCAGTAGTTATGAGTTTTGCGCAACAAAACTGTTACACAAAACTCATAACTAAAATGTTACAAAGTACACTAACACCCATAAACTACTTATTAACCCCTAAACCAAGGCCCTCCCGCATCGCAAACACTATATTAAAGTTATTAACCCCTAATCTGCTGCTCCCGACATCGCCGCCACTAATAAAAGTTATTAACCCCTATTCCGCCGCTCCCCGACATTGCCACCACTAAATAGTTATTAACCCCTAAACTGCCAGCCCCCCACATCACAAAAACTAAATTAAACTATTAACCCCTACACCTAAACAACCCACTAACTTCAAATTAAAATTACAATATCCCTATATTAAAATAAATAAAAACTTACCTGTGAAATTAAAAAAAAATAAGTTTAAACTAACAATTAACCTAACATAACTATTATACTAAAATTAAAATAACTACCAATTAAAAAAACTAAATAACACATTAAAAAAAAAACTAAAAAACTACTAAACAAATTTAAATCTTAAATTATAAAAAATACTAAATTACAAAACATAACAAACAAAATTATCCAAAATAAAAACAATTACACCTAATCTAATAGCCCTATAAAAATAAAAAAGCGCCCCCCCCAAAAAAAAAAACCCTAGGCTACAATAAACTACCAATAGCCCTTAAAAGGGCCTTTTGTAGGGCATTGCCCTAAAGAACTCAGCTCTTTTACCTGAAAAAAAATACAAAGACCCCCCCAACAGTAAAACCCACCACCCAACCAACCCCCCAAAATAAAAAACCTAACTAACAAAAGCCTAAACTACCTGAAAAGGGCATTTAGATTTTTTGCATTGCCATTAAAAGGGCATTAACCGACCCAAAAGAAGTTAAAAAAAAATCTAAGACTAACCCCTGATGATCCACTTACAGTTTCTGAAGTCCAGACATCCAGGCGGCGAGGTGTTCATCCATCCAGGCGGTGTCTTCTATATTCATTCAGGCTGCATCTCCTATCTTTATCCCAGCGGCGTCTTCTATCTTCATCCTTGCGGCGTCAATAGAATTTCAGTAGCTCTCATCCTATTGGCTGATTTGAACAGCCAATAGGAATTTAGTAGCTCTCATCCTATTGGCTGATTTGAATTTAAAAAATCTAATCAGCCAATAGGAATGCAAGGGACTCTATTTTGAAAAGGCTCCCTTGCATTGAAGATTCAGTGTACTGCGGCATATGAAGAGGACACTCCACCCCAGATGTCTTGAAGTATGGACCCGCCGGGATGAAGATAGAAGATGCCGCCTGGATGGATGAAGACCTTGCCGCCTGGATGAAGACTTCTCGCCGCCTAGATGTCCAGACTTCAGAAACTGTAAGTGGATAATCACGGGTTAGTGTTAGGTATTTTTTTAACTTTTTTTGGGTGGGTTTTTATTTTAGATTAGGTTTTGGGATTTTTTTTAAAAGAGCTAAATGCCCTTTTAAGGGCAATGCCCTGCAAAAGACCCTTTAAAGGGCTATTGGTAGTTTATTGTAGGCTAGGGTTTTTTTTATTGGGGGGGGTATTTTTACTGGGCTATTAGATTAGGTGTAATTGTTTTTATTTTGGATAATTTTGTTTGTTATTTTTTGTAATTTAGTATTTTTTATTTTTTGTAATTTTAGATTTAATTCTTTTTACTAGTGTTAGTTTTTTTAATGTGTATTTAGTTTTTTTAATTGGTAGTTATTTTAATTATAGTATAATAGTTATATTAGGTTAATTGTTAGTTTAAACTTTTCTTTAATTTCACAGGTAAGTTTTTTTTATTTATTTTACGATAGGGATATTGTAATTTTAATATAAAGTTAGGGGGTTATAGGTTTAGGGGTTTATAGTTTAATTTAGTTTTTTTGCGATGTGGGGGGCTGGAGGTTTGGGGGTTAATAGGTTTATTTAGTGGCGGTGATGTGGGAGGCCAGAAGTTTAGGGGGTTAATAACTTTATTATAGTGGCGGCGATGTCGGGGAGCGGCGGAATAGGGGTTATTAACTTTTTTATTAGTGGCGGTGATGTAGGGAGCAGCAGATTAGGGGTTAATAACTTTATTTAGGTGGCGGCGATGTCGGGAGCGGCTGAATAGGGGTTAATAACTTTTATTAGTGGCCACAATGTCGGGGAGCAGCAGAACAGGGTTTAATAACTTTATTTAGGTGGCAGCGATGTCGGGGGCAGCAGATTAGGTGCGTTTAGATTTATGTTAGGGTGTTATGTAGGTTTATGTTAAAGGGTTTAAACATACTTTTTTTTTTCCTCATAGCCATCAATGGGATTGCGTTACGGCGATCGCCATTCCGCGCTTCAGGTGTTAGTTTTATTTCTAACACCTTCTCCCCATTGATGTCTATGGGGAAAGCGTGCACGAGCGCACCAAAGAAGCCCTTGGATTTTATGCGCTATGGAGCTCATCGCCACCATATTGTACGTACAAGGTGGCCTTTTAGAAACGTGTAATGGCAGCGCTGTGGAAGGTGAAATAATGCAACTTTTGTTGCATTCGTTTCGCACCCTCTATAGCGCAAAACTTGTAATCTAGGTGTATGTAATTAAATAAATGGAAGTGAATTAAGGCAAAATAAATGTGGCATAAAGAAAAACGTTTTTTGGAGGGTTAAATAAATAAGTTACATCACAAGGACAGGAATGGGAAGAGGTCACGGTGTCTGTGTGTGCATGTGTATGTTTGTATTTGTGTTAAACTCCTCTCTACCTGAACAGTATTTTTGCGCTAGATCAGCTTTGTGCTCAAGCATTATCCAACATGAATAATTTTAGTGTAGACCTCTATACAAATTAATTAACAAAGCAAAATTAAACACCTGAGTTATTCCAACTATACTACTACACACACAAAATAAATTAAACCAAAGACTTGTAATATCAGTGCAAAAATGCAAAAGGTATGGATTGAGTTCTAACGTTAACATTCCATACAGCTTGCATTTTTGCATTTGACTTAACAATATAATAATATGGAACTATTATTAAAATTCTGTGTGTGGGTGCTGACTCAGATATACACAACCAATAGGGACAAAAGCCTTACCATAATACACATTAGGGTAAATCCCTAAAATACAAAATAGACTATACTGTAGGTACTACTCCAAACTATTTAGATTTTCCGTCCACAATAGAGCAATAAGGTGAGGAGGATATTGGCACTGAAGTATATTTATAACCACATTGCCACTTCGGACTTAGGGGCCGATTTGGGCCGAATGGCATCTGATGCCCCTGTTTCTGCGTGAGCCTTCAGGCTCACCGGAAACAGCAGTTATGAAGCAGCGGTCCTTATGAACCTCTGCTCCTTAACTGGCCCACTGCCTTTGAGTCTGCGGACATCAATCTGCCCAATCCTTTATGATTTGGTTGATTGGCACCCCCTGCTAGTGGCCGATTGGCCGCGAATCTGCAGGGGCAGCATTGCACAAGCAGTTCACTAGAACTGCTTGTGCAATGTTAAATGTTGACAGCTTATGCTGTCGTTATTCAGCGATGTCTGTCGGACATGATATGCTACAGCGTATCATGTTGGACAGACATCGATAAATCGGCCCCTGATACTCCAATATGTTGTTTAGGCTAACTATACTTGTAGTCCTATTGCCTCCTTCAGCCTTAATGTCCCCACCATGTATGAGGTGGTGAATGACAATGAACTACTAAGGGATAAATGTTCCGTCTCATGGCTACAGGAACAGTTCAGTACAGGAGGCAATATTTTGGTGTGAGGATGCAGGAACAAGTCTAGACAGGTGGCCCAGGTACAGTCAGTATGCAGGAATGGGTTAAATCAGGCATCACAGAGTCATGACGAGCCAGCTACATAAAATTAAGGTACAAATCAAAGAGGGAATGCCATGTACAGAAAAGAAAACTAGCAGACAACTGAGCATCACTTTAGAGTTTATGCAGACGCAAATAATCACAGAAGGCAACATGCACATCAAGGTATGCACATCATGACTGGACACCTAAAGTGGTGTGAGAAAGACCTGGCATGGACAATAATTCACACTGGAAGAAGAGAGCCTGCAAAGAAGACAACCACTTAGCCATCTAAAAGAAAAAAAAAACCCAATTACTATAGTACATGTTCAGTCTTAAGGGTGCAGGGTATGTGAAGTAAATGTCCTATATGATGATAAACAAACAAACAGAACACAGAGTTTAAAATTTAAATTTCATGTCTTTGGGAATTTGAGTGTGTAAAAAAACAACACATTTTCCAGATGTTATACATTTCCGAAAGAAAGTTAATTTCCTGGCTTTTGTATATTGACATGAAAATTAAAAATTAAAAAAGATAAAATGTTATTTCTATTATAAAAATTTGCTCCATTCTCGTATTATTTGTTGACAAGCACTTGTCTGGAATACTACATGGGTGCAAACTCTGCTGCCATCTAGTGCTCTTGCACATGTATAACACTGGTAAAGACATTCTTGCAAAACTGCTGCCATATACAGCCATTTAGTGCCACATAGCTATTTAGACATATGCATTCTCCAAAGCCTACCTTCTTTTCAAAAGAGGATATCAAGAGGACCAAGTTAATTTGATAATAGAAATAAATTTGAAGCAAATTGAAAGGATCTGAATCATGAAGGAAAAAACTGTGTTTAATGTCATTTAAATATTGTCTTTAAAGGGACATTCAACACAAAAATTGTTATTGTTTAAAAAGATAGATAACACCTTTACTATCCATTCCCCAGCTTTGCACAACCAACATTGTTAGATTAATATACTTTATAACATTTAAGCCTCTACATTTCTGCTTGTTTCAAAGTCTTTATTGACAGCCTCTTAATCACATGCTTTTGTATTTGCTTTTTACAACAGGAGACTGATAGTTCATGTGGCCCATATAGATAACAATGTGTTCATGCCCGGGAAGTTATACAAGAGTTAGCACAACACAGTACTAAATGCAACTCAAAAGATTTTAAATAGTCAGTCATGTGATCAGGGGGCTGTCAGAAGATGCTTAGATACAAGGTAATCAGAGAGGTAAAAAGTATATTAATATAACTGTGTTGGTTGTGCAAAACTGGGGAATGGGTAATAAAGGGATTATCTATCCTTAAAAACAATAAAAAATTCTATTGTAGACTGTCCCTTTAACATTTAATACGTATGATAAATACAAGTCAATAGATTATGAATTTATTGACTTGAAAGCAGATTTCCTTATTGTTTCTTGTAATAAGTTTAAACCAACATCAGGAACTGTAAAAACCACCAACCAAACAAAACAACTTTTCTCTCATATTTTATCTGTTTTCAACATTTTAGTCTCCTTCTGTCCCAGCTAAGCAGATATTCATGGTTTCATTTTTACAACATTTGCCTTATAAGCTATGATTCTGATATAATTACAATAATAACAGTTTTTTCTTCCCCAATGTATTCTGTTTCTGATTGTTATATATTTTTTTCTTACTTCACCATCAATTTTCCATAAAGCGTTTTCTCCATTGGAGAATTTTATGATGTTGGCTCTAGAAGCTAAATTTAATTTTATTACAATTTGCCATGTTATTTTTGTAAGCTTATAAAAATTATTGCTGGCTTCTAAACAAAACTAAGGACTTCACCATTTCCATTAGAAAAACAAGGACAGACGCAAGAAAAGTGGAAAAAAAGTATAATTACAGCCATGGTTTAGACATATTTAATTCCACTTATTTCTTGTAATTTCTGTATCAACTGAAATCTGAAAATTATTTTCACCATTTTATAGCTCATTACAATAAAGGGAAATAATTGTAGGACATCGTCTTTTTTAGATTATGATTGCCATTTTTGTTACTGGGATAATGGGTGTATTGGCAAGGGGTACTCCAGGGATTGGCCTTCATTTATTTATTTTCCCCCTGATGTAGCTATTGTATAAATTGCATATCAAAGAAAGTTGTGTTTCTCATTTCTACCCTCAAGCTGTACTAACAGGGCAGAGTTTGAGTATTTCCCTGTCTAGGCTGGACCACTGCTCAATCACTGATTCACCTTAAATTGGTAAAACCTTAGATTCTGGCTTGTTAGTGACATATGAGGCCTAGAGTTGAGCTTCACTGATGTTAAAATAAAAAGTTTATTACTGTGATCAAGTGTCACAGAAACAAGTGGCAGATAAACGCCGCCCACTGCTAAATAGGAAAAGTGCATTATATTGAAGAGTGTTGCAGTAAAATGAAACAGATAAGCTGTGTATGAAATAGTTATTACAAATAGAAAGATGGTACCATAAATACTACTTTCCTCATCATGCAGAAAAGCAATTAAAATTAATTGCATATAATTATTAATATCAATGGACTAAATGTCTGTGTTTCAGGGATAGGCAAGGTGTCCATACACGGGCACTTGTGTCCGTGACTGGCCCTTGCAGTGTCCGCCACCCATTTTGCGATGGGGAGGGAGGAGTAGGACAGATGAATGCTGGTCCTGACTCCTCCTTGACGCAGGTGGCACCACGTTTTGCAGGGTTGGGGCCGCCCCCACGGGACGCCGCTCAGTAGTGGGAAAGTGAGTGAAAGAGAGGGAAGAAGCAAGATGCCTACAGTGCAGCCTGTGTCAACCACCCATGACCTGTCCGGATTCCTTGATCTGTGCGGCAGAGTGGTGCTGGTGTCTGTGTGTAGAAGACCGCCGCCTACTCTAATATACCTTACCTAACCAAATAATTAACCAACCATGATGATCATGCGATTACAATCAAGGTGGGTGAGTTTGGTTAGGAGTTGCAGACTCTCAATACAACAAAAAAAAGAAATGTTAGAATTTTGAAAATGTTTTATACTAGTATACCACAAGCATTGTTTGTTTGATTAGATTACTAATTTGTACTTATGGAACTAGACCAGGGGCATCCAACAAGCAGCCCATTTGACAGCAAAGTGCCGCTCTCCTGACTTATAGAAACTTAGAATGTGTTGGTAGATAGGAACCATGTGGCCCATCTAGTCTGCCCAATTTTCTGAATACTTTTTATTAGTTCCTGCCCTTATCTTATATCTAGCATAGCCTTATGCATATTCCATACATGTTTAAACGCCTTCACTGTCTCTACCGCTTCTTCTGGATGGCTATTCCACCATGCATCCAGTACCCTCTCGGTAAAGAGAGTTTTTTTATGTTTTTAATTTGAAATGTACCTTGGTGTCCTCCACTAAGGTCTGTATTTTGGAAAACGTCCGCCACAACCTTGGTCTGTGCCTATCCCTGCTGTGTTTTATGTGTTTTATGTTATTCTCTGTTGTAAAATTGCCAAATACTAAAGGGACTGTCTAAACCAGAATTGTTATTGTTTAAAAAGATAGATAATCCCTTTTATTACCCATTCCCCAGTTTTGCATAACCAACACAGTTATATTAATATATGTTTTACCTCTGTGATTAGAAAAAACGTAGAAAAGGATCCAGCATAAAAACATATTTTATTAGCAAAAATTTAAGAAAGCCAAACATAGGCTGGAGGCAGCAACAAAACAAACGGTGTGTAAGCGTGACACCAATGGCTTACATGTTTCGGCACTCGGCCGTAATCATAGCCCTGGGCTATGATCTAAGCTGCCGCTCCCCAACATCGCTTTAAGGCTTTAAAGCCTACATTCTATCACCAGTATCCCAGCCCTGCAAGGAAGCAACTTTAAAGCCTACATTCTATCACCAGTATCTCAGCCCTGCAAGCAAGCAACTTTAAAGGTAATTCATCTGAATGATCTCTGCAATCAAGACAATGAGTGCATTTATTTCTTACAACTGTTGAGCTAATATGGACTTGTTTATAACCTTTAATATTGTAACACTCAAACCTCTCCCCCTCTTTTTTTTTTAAAATTATACCTACCCCCATATTTTATCAATGGGAAGCTTTTTACTCTTTTTAAACTACACCTCCCCCCCCATATTTTATCAACAGGAAGCTTTATCTTACCTCTCTCACATTCTAGATTCTATCACCAGTATCCAAACCCTGCACCCACTAGCTCTCCAATCCCCCCTCCACCACCCACCCTGGTGCTTACCTTAATATATAAAGACCTCAAAAAAGCAATTAGGTGCAGCTGTCACTAATGAACCAGGATAGAGACACTACTTTACACTCACAGCCTCTGTACTGACACTTTACCATATGCTGTTACACTTTCCCAATCCTCATTTGCTCACTCACCACACATTTCACTTACACTCAGTTTACACTGCCTTATTTCCTTCTCCCTTATCTTCTGTGTCCATTCCATTGTAAGCTTAAGAGCCTCTCTACCTGTAGACCACTTTGTATTTAAAGTGAGCTACTACTGATTGTGCTCAAGGGCAGGGCATTTCTCTCCTTTTGTATATCTAAAATATTGCTACTACAACTGTATTGTACTCCTTCTTTACTTGTTTGTTTATGTATGTAATGCATCCCTGTAATGTTTTATTATTACTTGTATAGCGCTGTGTAATCTGTTGGCGCTTTATTTAATACCTAATAATAATAATAATAATTAAAATGTACCCCTAAACCGCCGGCCCCCTACATCGTAACTAATAAATAAACCTATTCACCCATAAACCGCCAGCTCCCCACAATGTAACTAATAAACTAAACCTATTAACCCCTAAACCGTCGGACCCCTACATTAAAAGCTACAATATAACTATCTTTAAATAAATAAAAACTTACCTGTGAAATAAATAAAAAACTAACATGAAACTATAAATTAACCTAATATTACTATTCTAATAAAATAAAATAAAAACTACCTATTAAAAAACCTAAATTACAAGTTTAAATAAACCTAATATGAACAAAATAAAAAAATCAAACATTACAAAAAATAATAAAAACTCTGATTACAGAAAATAATAAACAAAATTATCAAAAATAAAAACAATTATACCTAATCTATATAAAAATAAAAAAGCCCCCCAAAATAAAAACACCCCCTAACCTAACAAACTACCAATAGCCCTTAAAAGGGACTTTTGTAGGGCATTGCCCTAAGTTAAACAGCTCTTTTAAATTAAAATATTACAAAGTCCCCCCTAAAAGTAAAAAAACCCCACCAACCAACCCCCCAAAATAAAAAACCTAAATCTAAAAAAAAAATCTAAAAAAATTCCTAAACTAAGATTTTTTTTAGCTATTTATGTACTTAAAGAACCTTTTAGGGTTAGACTTAGAATCCTTTGCAATTAATTTTTCATTTTCAATTTTGGCTAATTTGATTGCTTTTTGTTGCTTTATTACATTCCTTATAAATATGGAATGTTAAGTCTGTACTATTTTCTTTCAATAATTTAAATACCCTACATTTTTCCTAATTTCTCTTAACACATTTTTATTTAGCCACATTGGCTTTGATTTTTTGATTTTTTTAACCATATAGTATTTGTTGATATGTATATTTATTTAACAAAGTTTTAAATATTATCCATTTATCCTCTGTATTTTTATTAGAGAATATATTGTCCCAATTTATATTATTAAATGATTTCCTTAAATCTTTGAATTTTGCTTTCTTAAAATTAAGTCTTAGTTAAACCATTAAGACACTGCATATGAAAAGAGATTTCAAATGTGACCATGTTATGATCACTGTTACCTAAATGTTCTTTGACTTCTATGTTTGATAGTATATCTGTATTGTTTGATAGCACTAAATCCAAAATAGCTTTACTCCTAGTTGGCTCATCTATTAATTGTGACAAAAAAGTCATCCCTGAGAACATTTAAAAATCTATCCCCCTTAGCTGAATTACTAGTTTCCTTGGCCCAGTTTAGATCAGGGTAGTTAAAATCTCCCATAATTACAGCACTGTTATTACCAGCCTTACCTATTTGGATTAGTAGTTGAGTTTCCTCTGGGTCACTAATGTTGGGGGGCTTGTAGCATGTTCCTAGTAATATTTTTTTAGGATTTTTCCCCCCACTTTTTATTTCAACCCACAGGGTCTCTACATTGTCACTTGTATCATAAATATCTTATCTTATTGTAGGTTTAAGGTTAGGTTTAATATACAGTACATTCAGATTCCTCCATCCGTTTTATTATTCCTGTCCCTCCTAAATAAAGTATACCCCTCTAAGTTAACTGCCCAGTCATGTGAATCATCCCACCAAGTTTCAGTTATACTGATAACATCATAGTCCTCTTCTGCAACTAAGAGCTCCAGCTCCCCCATTTTACCTGTCATGCTTCTTGCATTTGTTGTCATACATTTAATTTTCATGTGCTTTCTGCTGATACTTGCTGTGCTTTCCTCTATACTTTCTAATGTGACATTTCTTAAGTCATCCCTTCCTTGAGATATTAAGGGAGTGACATATTCACAGGCTGACGAGAAGTCTTCATCCAGGCGGCGACATCTTCCTCCATCACGGGACCATCTTCTATCTTCATCCCGGTGTTGCAGGGCTGCGGAGGCATGGAGCATCATCGTTGGTGGTGCGGACATCCAGTGTGGAGGATCCTCTTCATACCTTCACCCCCGTACACTGAAACTTGAAGGTAAGGTACCTGTTTAAATATGGGTTACCTTGCATTCCTATTTGCTGACATTTTCAAATCAGCCAATACAATTTGAACAGCCAATACAATTTCAGTATCTCTCATCCTATTGGCTGATTTGAAAATATCAGCTTATAGAAACGCAAGGTACCCCATTTTTAAACGGGTACCTTGCATTTAAGCTTCAGTATACGGCGGTGACAGTATTAAGAGTATCCTCCACACTGGATGCCCACGCCGCCGGCGACAATGCTCTGCGCCTATTTTAGGATTTATATTTATTTTACAGGTAATTTTGTATTTCTTTTAGCTAGGTAGTTATTAAATAGTTAATAACTATTTAATAACTATTCTAACTAGCTAAAATAAATAAAAAAGTTACCTGTAAAATAAATATAAATCCTAAAATAGCTAGAATGTAATTATTAATTACATTGTAGCTATCTTAGGGTTTATTTTACAGGTAAGTATTTAGTTTTAAATAGGAATAATTTATTTAAGTATAGTGTAGTATTAGGTGTAATTGTAACTTAGGTTAGTTTTTATTTTACAGGTAAATTTCTCTTTATTTTAGCTAGGTAGCTATTAAATAGTTAATAACTATTTAATAGCTATAGTACCTAGTTAAAATAAATTGAAAGTTGCCTGTAAAATAAAAATAAATCCTAAGATAGCTACAATATAATTATTATTTATATTGTAGCTATATTAGGGTTTATTTTACAGGTAAGTATTTAGCTTTAAATAGGAATAATTTATTTAATAAGAGTTAATTTATTTCATTAGATTTAAATTATATTTAACTTAGGGGGGTGTTAGTGTTAAGGTTAGACTTAGCTTTAGGGGTTAATAAATGTATTAGAGTAGCGGTGAGGTCCGGTCAGCATATTAGGGGTTAATACTTGAAGTTAGGTGTCGGCGATGTTAGGGAGGGCAGATTAGGGGTTAATACTATTTATTATAAGGTTATTGAGGCGGGAGTGAGGCGGATTAGGGGTTAATAACTTTATTATAGTAGCGGTGAAGTCCGGTCGGCAGATTAGGGTTTAATAATTGAAGGTAGGTGGAGGGGACGTTGGGGGCGGCAGATTAGGGGTTAATAAATATAATATAGGGGTCGGCGGTGTTAGGGGCAGCAGATTAGGGGTACATAGGGATAACGTAGGTGGCGGCGGTGTGCGCTCGGCAGATTAGGGGTTAAAAAATTTTAATAGTGTGGCGGCGATGTGGGGGGGACCTCGGTTTAGGGGTACATAGGTAGTTTATGGGTGTTAGTGTACTTTAGAGCACAGTAGTTAAGAGCTTTATGAACCGGCGTTAGCCCAGAAAGCTCTTAACTCCTGACTTTTTTCTGCGGCTGGAGTTTTGTCGTTAGAGTTCTAACGCTCACTTCAGCCAAGACTCTAAATACCGGTGTTAGAAAGATCCCATTGAAAAGATAGGATACGCAAATGGCGTAGGGGGATCTGCGGTATGGAAAAGTGGTGGCTGGAAAGTGAGCGTTACCTTACCTACAAGACTCTAAACACCAGCGGTAGCCCAAAACCAGCGTTAGGAGCCTCTAACGCTGGTTTTGACGGCTAACGCAGAACTCTAAATCTAGCTGTAAGATTTTAATCCACTCGCTCATCCTTTCCCGCCTCGATTACTGCAACTCTGTCCTCTCTGGTCTCTCCAGCTGCCGCCTAGCTCCTTTAAAATCCATAATGAATGCCTATGCCAGACTCATCTTCCTTACACGTCACTCTTCATCTGCTGCACCTCTCTGCCAATCCCTTCACTGGCTTCCTCTAAACACAAAATTCTCACTCTGATATACAAAGACCTCAACTGCATTGCTCCCCCATATATGTCAGACCTTGTCTCCAAATAATCTCTCTCCCGTCCCCTTCTCTCTGCTCATGACCTCCTACTCTCCTCCTCTCTTGTTACCTCCTCACCCTCCAGTTTACAAGACTTCTCCAGACTGTCTCCCATCTTGTGGAACTCTCTGTCTTGCTCCACAAGACTCTCCCCTAGTTTTGAAAGCTTCAAGCACTCCCTAAAGACTCTACTGTTCAGGGATGCATACAACTTACACTAACCTTTCTTTATACCAGTTGCTCTCCTCCATTGCTATCCCCTGAACCCCCTTAGCATGTAAGCCTAAGAGTCCAGCTGTTTGTTAATCACCTTCTTAAGAGCCGACTACAACAGTGCGACTCTTGGCAGGGCCCTCTACCCGTTTGATCCCTATAAATGTTTTGTCGTACTCCGCTTTGTTTATAATGCTGTGGAATCTGTTGGCACTCTACAAATAACTAATAATAATAATAAATACATTTGTAATTTAGGTTTTTTTAATTTGTAGATTTTTTTTATTTTATTAGAATAGTAATGTTTGGTTAATTTATAGTTTAATGTTAGTTAGTTTTTTTATTTCACAGGTAAGTTTTTATTTATTTAAAGATAAGTTTATTAGTTATGATGTGGGGGGCTGGCCGTTTAGGGGTTAATAGGTTTAGTTTATTAGTTACGATGTGGGGGTTGGTGGTTTAGGGGTTAATAGGTTTATTTAATAGTCATGGTGTGGATGGGCGGCAGATTAGGGGTTAATAAGTTTAATATAGTATTTGCGATGCGGAAGGGTGGCAGTTTAGGGATTAATAGGTAGTTTATGGGTGTTAGTGTACTTTGTAACATTTTAGTTATGAGTTTTGTGAAACATTTTTGTTTTGCAAAATCCATAACTACTGGTCTCAGATTGCGGAATGGCTTGTGTCGGTATAGGTTGTATCGCAAGCATTTTAGCCGGTACGCACAACCTGTAATACAGCTCTATGGAAAATCGTGCACTCAAACGTCATTTTTTGAATGCAGAATGGACGTTGTGTTACAGGCTAAAATGTTTGTGGTATAACTATACCGCCGCGACTCGTAATATGCATTACTGGCCATTCCACACGCAATGGCCAATTTTTCAGCGGTATAGCTGTACCGCAAAACTCGTAATCTATGTGTTAGTTTGTTATCATTTACAAAAAAAAGTGACAGCATATGTTTTCAGATATTTAGGACACCATTTTGTACATGACCTACCAATCAAAATTGATTCAAACACTTCATGTTTGATGAATATTTTTTTTTTTTAAAACAAAATGCACTTTTGTAGATGTCATGTGCATTAGATTATATGGGGCCAATTTATCAATGTCTGTCCGACATGATATGAGGTAGTGTATCATGTCCGACAGACATTGCTAAATGCCGAGAGCATATACTGTCGACATGTAACATTGCACAAGCAGTTCTGGTGAACTGCTCTTGCAATGCTGCCCCCTGCAGATTCGCTAGCGGGGGTTACAATCAACCTGATATTATGTGATTGGGCGGATTGATGTCCACAGCCTCAGAGGTAATGGACTAGTTAGCTTCATGACTGCTGTTTCCAGGGGCACCAGGGGCCATTGGATCCTTGATAAATCGGCCCCTATATGTGTATATATTATGTTACTCAAAATGGTAGCACCCAGGTTATTAAATGTTGTTTAGGTATTTAATGAGTTAATTTTACAACTAATGTCATCATACTTTAGACCCTATACAAATCACATGACCAAATCAGTCAGTTCCAAGATGGAACACATTCTTTTAAGTTTTAGTTTAGCATTTGTGGGGCTGCAACTTGTGAAAGGGGTGAAGCCTTTGAGAGGGACTGTGCCTATAAGGGGTCAAGTGAAAGCAGCAAAGCCTTTGCAAAGTACTGTGTGCAGATGAATGAGAGTGATAGAGCCTAACATTTGGGCTTTGCCTGCAAGAGGGTCAGTGCTGGGACCAGTTAATGGCAGTGGCCCTGATGATCAAAAGTTCCACGAGGCAGCAAGATATTCAAAAGGGATCCATCACAATGTTGAGAAATATTCAAAAGGACTGACAGTTCTGTTTAAAGGCAGCATCGCCAAGAGGTGTTTTACCATACATTTCAGTGGGTGGAGATGCTGCTCTGATACTGGCAATATTTAAAGCAGCATTGCCACCTACACCGAAGTTATAATGCAGATGATCACTTTACACAGTACTGTATGACAATACAATTTACATGAACAGAAACTCAACCCCTGTTCTTACAATACAATAGTGAAGTAAACATATCAATTATACACCAATAGGAAGTGGGGGATTGTGGGTATATGATATATGTATATACATTGTTTAATGTATATGTATAATATATTGTTACAATATTATTTTAACTGTACATTTGAATGTATTAATATTCTATTGTGTCCTTAGGTGTGTAATTTTACTCATTTTAAGATTGTGATTACGTGTTCTCAATATTCATATTTCACAATTTTTGTTTGTAATATTTATATTTCATAAAATTGCAATCGTGATTACGCAATCTTGTTTTACTTATAATATTGCGATCGCACTATAGCAAACGTGTTCTATAATAATATGTATCTATCTATCTATCTATCTATCTATCTATCTATCTATCTATCTATCTATCTATCTATCTATCTATCTATATATATATATATATATATATATATATATATATATATATATATATATATATATATATATATATAGTCTGAGATTAAAATCCTCCATGTCTCAAAAGTAAATCAATTGTTGCATAGGAAATTAGCACATATAGGCAAGTATCACTGCTTGCTTTTACCCAGTAAAACTCCATATACACTGTTACCAATGCACAAGAGGATTCTGGGTAATATATGTAAATTAGATATCTAACATCTCAGATTTTTTTGCTTCATACTGTGTTAAAACACAGGGATTCCCTAATAGTATATATATATATATATATATATATATATATATATATATATAATGTAGCAAAGAAGCACTCACTGAACGGTTCCAACTGTGACAAAAAGTTTTAATTCAAACTAGTGACGTTTCGGGACAGTAACAGTCCCTTCCTCTGACAAATTAACAATGTGAAAATACAGGCCTTAAATAGGCACCAAACTACCCTCCCCACGAGTTTGACCAATCATTGTCAAAATTACATAACATATCTTACCCAGTGACCAATAGTTATCAACAATACAAAACTAGTGTATTAAAGTAAAGTCCTATTAAATTTACCCACACAATCAGCCACTCCACGGTGGACTATTTGGATGTTAGGGTCTTCAAAGTGGAGGGGAGATTGGGCACAACTTTGTTCCGCAAAGCCACGGACCGAAATTCATTACTGCACGCTAGAAGTTTCCACCAACCCAGCCTTATACACAATATCCCCAAGGCCCAGTACCAACGGATGATCAGAAATAATACCAATGAGATATTGTGCGAAGAACAACTACGGGACATGACACAGCGATTTATTGAAAGAGGATATAGGCAAAAGGATTTGCTAGAGATGAAATCATGTGTGTTATCAGCTGTGGAACCAGGAGAGGAGACCCCATCTAAACAAGAAGATCAACTCACTTTCGTGACTACATACTCACCAGAGATCATACCACTAACCCATACCATTAAGGAAGAATGGAAGCTGATTGAAGCAGATCACACTCTGCCTTTCAAGAATTGGAAGGCACCGAGGATAGGGTTTCGACGAGGAAGGAACTTGAGAGATCATCTTGTTAAAGCAGACGTCAACCCTGAAGGGGGTGCACGGACATGGCTGAGGACGAAAAAGAAAGGGTGCTACCGTTGTATTAGCTGTGTGACCTGCAGTGGGATGATCACTGGCTCCCACTTTCGTCATCCTGAAAACAACAAGACATACGAGATCAAGTACTATCTAACCTGCACTACTCAATTCGTAATATATCTTCTGAATTGCCCCTGCGGGAAATTCTACATTGGCAAAACAACTGACGCTGCTAGGACGAGGATGGCCAACCACAGGTCCAGCATTCGCTTGGCCATAAGAAATAAAAAGGCAGACCAGCCGGTGGCGAGACACTTCTTGGAGGCAGGCCACACCGTCAATGATCTGAGATTTCGACTGATTGACCATGTACCGATCCCACGGAGGGGTGGAGACAGAGATAACATGCTACTTCGCAAAGAATCAAGGTGGATCTATGAACTGGGTACCCTCAGTCCCAGGGGTCTTAATACCCATACAGGATGGCAATGTTATCTATGAACTTTGAGGTCCAGGCTATATGAACTCTGATGTCCATTTCATTGAGAGTTCATGATCCATTAGTCCTTGTCTTTTACTCTTTTCTCTCCTCCCCATCTATTTCTCTCTATTTTACTCTAGTTCTTTACTCTATTTTTTCTTCTATATTTAGTTTTGTCTCTATATCTCTGCATCTATCTATTTGGCTGTTTCTATTTTATCTACAATTGGTCTTTTTTCTTTTTGCTCTTCTTCTCCTCCCCCCCTTTTCTCCTTTTTTCCTTTTTTCTCTTGTTTTCTCTTTTTTTCTTTCTCTTCCTTTAGCTTTTTATTTTTTTATTTTCCTTTTTGTCTTTTCTTTTATTTTCTTTTTTCTTTTCTTCATTTAATTTCTTTTTATACTTATTTTTAATTTGATTTATTTATATTTATTTATTTTCATTTTTATTTATATTTATTTTTATTTTTTATTTTATATTTTTTTATTTTATTTTATTTGATTTTAGTTATCAATATGAATTTTATTTTTATATTTATTTATATTTATTTTTATTTTGAAATTTATATTTATTTTTATTTTTATTTTATATTTATATTTATTTTTATTTTATATTATTTTATTTTTATTTAGTTTTATTCATTTTATTTTATTTTTCTAATATTGATTTTTCTTTATTTTATTCAGTTCTATATCCTGAGTACAGTTGATCGGACTATGAGCACAATATTACTGATGATAATGCTGATTCCTCTGTCCCATATTGCCCTTATGTAAAATTCATATGTGGCCCTCTCAACATCATGTTGTAATTTTCCTGTCCATTATATGGACGAATTGATTTTATCTTATTTAATTTTATGTCTCACTTTGTTGACACCCCGTGTTGCTCTTCATTTGGGTGGTCTGTCTCACTCCGAACTAACAATCAGCGCTATTTTGATTGATAGTTTTTAAGCCTGCGATGCTTTCAAAATGAGCTGACAGTGATATACAGCTGACTTATTTGATATCATCCATTATGGGTGCAGAATGGCTAATTTTTATTTTTATTTCTTATTTTTATATTTATTTTTATTTTTATTATGATAAGAATTGACTTATTCACTTTTTATTTTTGTATAGAGTTTATCATTAGGGTGGTGATTGATGCACTGGATATGAGCCTGTATTCAGGTAGCTTATATATAGAGAGGGATTAGAATCACATTTTGGTGCCTCTATGAGAAAAAACACGTACACTAATATTATTGATGTAGCACTGGTCTGATAAAGCCATGTCTCTCCCGGTCTGTCAATGTGTGCTATCGATGATAACATAGATATTGCTAGCCACAACCAGATGAGTGGTAATGGTAAGAACTCACTAGGTGCGCTCATCAGTTTTAGTGTGACACATAGATACAGTTAACACTTAGCGATGTTTTGACACGCCCATATGGGCGTGGACACACTTTTGATAGGTTAGTTTTCGACATTGCTTTTAACTTTGACAGAACTACTTTAGCTGATGCACAGAGTGTGATGCAAACAGGGCTCACATATTGTTTTTCATCTGCGCGCATAGAGTGACAGATTTGATTTTGCAAGACACTGTCAGGTCTATATTTGAACGACCTTAGATGCCTGAGATGGTAGTGTTAACACTGATTCAGATCAAAATTAGCTACACATTTAGTTTTAAGACTGTTAAGTTAAGGGCGGTCTCTGTACTTCAGTTGTTTATGATTGATAAGCAGCGATCTAGTGAGTGCTATGTTTGAGAGTTAACTAGATGGGATATCCCCTTGCTGCTGTAGATAATTTGCATCGCCAGTGACAGGTGGGCGTAGCTTGAACGCATGTAGTTATGACGTATCTGACACGGAGTGCCATAATGTCGCTGATTGGTGCTACTATGATTCCTATAAGTTAGAACACTGCTGGTTGGTGGGATTACGATCTCCATGGCCAGGGCTATAATGATTGGTTGAATTACGATTCCTTTTTTTTTCACTGTCGTTTTACTGCTTTGTTTACAGTTTTAAGGTTATTTAGCTGATTTATATGTGTGGTTGGACTGAGATTGCCCCCCCACTTTATTGGCAACACGGAGTTTCATGTTTTAATTACTTTTCACTATTCACTTGAATCACTATATACACTAGTTTTGTATTGTTGATAACTATTGGTCACTGGGTAAGATATGTTATGTAACTTTGACTATGATTGGTCAAACTCGTGGGGAGGGTAGTTTGGTGCCTATTTAAGGCCTGTATTTTCACATTGTTAATTTGTCAGAGGAAGGGACTGTTACTGTCCCGAAACGTCACTAGTTTGAATTAAAACTTTTTGTCACAGTTGGAACCGTTCAGTGAGTGCTTCTTTGCTACATTTTATCTTCTATCTCATAGCACCCTGACAAGTTGCAAAAGTTGGTGAGAGTGCACTTACACCATCGCTTGAAATATATATATATATATATATATATATATATATATATATATATATATATATATATATATATATATATATAGTGAGAGAGATATATATATTAATATTATAGAACACATTTACACAAGAACATGATCATATATTGGGAAATATGAATATTGTGAATGTGCATTCTCAATGTAATGGAATTATAAATATAAGAAATGTGCAATCACATTCTTAAGATAAGTAAAAAAACATGCAGCGGACACAAAAGAAGATTAGTACAATCACCCTTACAGTTTACATACGTATTTTAACATTATACAATACAATCCCCAGCTCCTATAGTTTAAATAGGAAGTTTGCTTTTTTTTCTGTAATAACAAAGTCGATCGCAGACATGATGAATATAAAGGCGTTGGGAGTTTACTTTGCGTTCCGTGGGAGAAACCTATATTTTAATGGGTAGACATTGCCCTGGGTTTCTAATATTCAAAGCACTGTCCTCCATCTTAGCTATCCCCTTTCAGCCATATCAGTCTTGCCTGCTTTTCAGTGGTGATATTTCCCAGTGTGACAAATCTAGTGAGTGAAACTAAATACACAACTGCATAATCTGAAGTTTTCTGTTTGTGAATGCACAGTCTATTTTATGTAAACATGTATACAGCCCCCCCCCCCCCCACCTCTGTAGCCTATATAACAGCTCAGTGGCGATGTCAGCAGACTTTTGCTGAAGTTGTTATCCCTATTACATACTAGGGGAGACACATCGCAATTATCAGCAAATTGAGGTACATCACATTTTTTTTTTTAAATGTCAGACCGACGAATTGCGAGTCTGTCTAACCCAAACAGACAATTTCTCATCGGCCTGTTGATGTTTTGAATATTGGGGCCTTAGTCGTCCTCTTCACATCACTTTTAGCACAGATGACGAATATGTGTTATCCTTCTAGAAGAGGAACTTTCTGAGCTGATTATAGCAACCCCTGCACTCCTGGTAGCTTTAATGTGGATGAGTTTGGCATCCCTGGGGTAATGTAGGGATGTTAATGATGTCACCACATGGGATATGAGCCATAATAGCACACACTGAGCTGTCAATTTAAAGTATAGGATGTCAACTGCATTCAAATTCTCTGGTAAATGTTGTTTTTACCATCCACTTGTAATTACCAGATTGTGCACTATTCTTAGTGCAGGGTAGTACTAAGGATAATGAACCCTATGCTATCAATTGTTCTCCACTTGTAATCTAGGCATATATTGCATTGATTAAGAGTTTATTGCTTTATGTGAAAAGCTCCTGTCTACACAAGCAGACAGCTATATTGAGATCAATTGTACCTGGACACCTGTGAAGGTCTCAGGCAATGCCTGCAATGAGACAAGGTAAGGGTTGGACCACAGCCACTGAATGCAAGTAAATAAGTTGGTGTAGCAAGTTGTGTAGTGGGCAGTTACATAGGAATTACCTCTTAGTAATAAGTAATAGTCCAACATACACACAAGTAGCAGTTGTTATGAGAATAATTAGGCTCACAGCTAGGCTATGGCTGCCGCAGCATGAAATGAGGAATGGAATACAGCAAACTAACAGATGAGCTTACTTTCAGGCAAAAATGTAACAGTGTTTATAATATAATTATGCGCATATAAATAAAAAACATGGCCACAGATAAATGTGTAATGCTATACAACCCTTATGGGCTAGATACCTGGTTAGATAGAAGCAAGTTAATCCGGTACGGACAGAGTCTGGGGAGAGCTGGAAGCAGCGGTAGTGCAGTGATGTGGAGTGCTGACATGCGCCCTGCTTGGCGTTTGATGTCACAGAGACGGCAGATCCGTGAGCGCAGTAGGTCAGCGTGATCCGGCAGACTGGAGAACAGCTCAGATTGGAGAGACTGAATCGCTAGTGCAGGTAGGCGAATCAGGTTGCAGCTTAGGTCAGTATACTAAACAATACCAAGCAATGAGAGGAAGCAGAATGCTGGTATTTGAGGTGTTAGCTGAGAGTAGTCTTAAAGGGGCAGTGAAGCAAGGTTGCGACGTGACAGGATACCCCCTCCAAAGAGCAACTCCGGTGCTCAAGAACGAGGATGATCCGGGTTCTTTTGATGGAAACGGGAAATCAGTCTAGGAGCCGAGATGTTAGAAGCAGGCTCCCAAGAGTTATGTTCCGTAGAGTAACCTTTCCATTTAATCAAGTAATGAAGAACACCCCTTCAATGTCTTGAGTCCAAGATGTCGTCAACCTCATACTCCATGTTGGGGTCTATAGAAATTGGAGGTAGAGTATGACCAGTTAGATGGCCACGTACATGCTTATAAGGTTTGAGCAGTGACACATGGAATGTTGGGTGTATTTTCAAAGTGGAAGGTAGAGTAAGACGAACAGCATTACAGTTGATGACACGTTGCATAGGAAAAGGTCCTATGAACAGGGGTGAGGGTGTACACAAGCGAAGATTTTTGGTGGAGAGCCAAACAAGATCCCCCACAGAGTAAGAGGGAGGAGGAATATGCTTTCGGTCATAGTATCTCTTTTGTACAACCTTTGCATCTTCGATGGCTTGTCTGAAACTCGCAAAGTTGGTGCTGATTGAGGATGTGAGATCAGAGATGTGTGGATGATCAGGAACTTTTTCGGGGAGGTATTGGAATTTAGGGTGAAAACCATAGTTGGTATAGAAGGGTGTCTGTTTGGTAGAGGAGTGTACAGTGTTCTTAAAGACGAATTCAGCATAATGTAACTGTTGGGACCAGGTATGTTGTGCAGTATGGCAATAGGAACGTAGGAACTGCTCTACCCACTGGTTGCTGCGCTCGGTTTGTCCGTTAGTCTGCGGATGGTAGGAAGAGGATAAACTCTTATCTATGCAAAATTGCTTACAGAACGCAGACCATAGGGCACTGGTAAATTGAGATCCACGATCTGTGAGAATTTTCGTGGGTAAACCATGTAATTTTATAACGTTGGTCATTAGAAGTTGTATGGTTTCAGCAGCAGACGGAAGCTTGTGATAGGGTATCAGGTGGAGCATTTTACTAAATAGGTCCACCACAACAAGGATTGTTGTGTTGTTATCGGATTTTGGTAAGTCAACAATGTAGTCTAGAGCAATCTGCTGCCAGGGTTTATCCAGGGTAGGTATGGATAGTAATAATCCAAAGGGTGGTCTTTTATTCCTCTTTGAGATGGTACATATTTGACAGGTGTTTACAAAAAGGGAAACATCTGATGTCATGGTAGGCCACCAATAAGATCTATGCAGTAGTTCCTTGGTTTTAGTTAAACCACAGTGTCCACCGAGAGGAGAGTCATGAGCGGATTTCAGTAATTGATTACGTAAAGAAGGTGGGATGTATATTTTTCTTTGATAGTAATAGAGATCTTCTGTGTTCTTCTGTAGTAAGTCTAAGGGTTTAGTTGGATCTTTGGTTTGTTCTGTATGTAAGTACGGAAGAGCATCTATGAAGAAGAGGAGAAAATTTTCTTCGGGGATAACCAGTTGAGAGGTGGGTGATGTAGCTGACGTATCGGGCAGGCAAGATAGAGCGTCTGCCTTCCCATTCTTGCTTGCTGGTCCGTATGTAATGAGGTAGTTAAACCTAGAAAAGAAAAGATTCCAACGAACTTGGCGTGCTGAGAGAGTTCTAGTGGACTTTAGGTATTGTAGGTTCCTGTGATCTGTAAAGACTATAGTTGGAGTTGTTGCGCCTTCGAGTAGATGTCTCCATTGCTCAAATGCTGCTTTTATCGCTAAAAGTTCTTTTTCTCCAATAGGGTACAGCCTTTCGGATGTGGTCAGTCTCCTGGAGTAGTAAGCGACTGGATGTAAAGGTTGTTGAAGAGCATCTCTTTGGGACAAGATGGCACCAAGGGCAAAGTCAGAAGCGTCCACCTCCAAGGTGAATGGCAGGTCGGTGTTAGGATATCTGAGAATGGGAGCTGTAGTGAAACTTTTTTTTAGGAGATCGAAGGCTTTTTGAGAGGCATTTGTCCATGTAAATTTTATGTTCTGTTTTATTAAGTTAGTGAGAGGTTTAGCGAGCATGGAGTAGTTTTTAATGAACTTTCTGTAAAAGTTGGCGAATACTAAAAAACTCTGGACTTGTTTCTTAGTGCTAGGAACCGGCCAGTTTAACACTGTCAGAATTTTATTGTCGTCCATACGAATGCCCTTGTCGGATATAATGTAACCAAGAAATGGAATGCTGTTGGCATGGAAGGTGCATTTTTCTGCTTTCACGAATAAGGAGTTACTTTTAAGACGTGCAAGAACTTGTCTGACATGGGTCTTATGTTCTGTTAGGGTTTTCGAGAAAATGAGGATATCGTCCAGATAAATTACCACATAGGAGTCAAGTATGTCTTTGAAAATATCATTGATCAGATGCTGGAAAGTGGCAGGAGCATTGCAGAGACCGAATGGCATGACGACATATTCGAATAAACCGTAACGGGTACGGAATGCCGTCAGCCGTTCGTCTCCTGCCCGCATTCTGATTAAATTATAGGCCCCCCGGAGATCCAACTTAGTAAACACCTTGGAACCCTCTAAGTGCTCTATTAATTCGGATATAAGGGGTAGGGGTAGCGGTTCTTTATAGTAATTTTATTTAGTTGTCTATAGTCCACTATAGGTCTGAGATAACCATCCTTGTTTTTCACAAAGAAGATTCCCGCGGCTGATGGAGAAGTTGATGGCCTGATTAAGCCTTTTTTTAGATTATTGTCTATGTAGGATCTTAGGTGTTGTAACTCAGGCTTAGACAAGGGAAAAATATGTCCACACGGTATGACTGCTCCAGGTAGTAAATCTATTGGGCAGTCATACGGTCTGTGGGGAGGAAGATTCTCGGATTCAGTTTTACTGAACACATGGGAGAACTCTTCATAATCTTTAGGAACATTAGGATCCATTTTGTTTTTTGTTTTGGGCTTGGTATTTCTGTGAAGGTCTCAGGCAATGCCTGTAATGAGACAAGGTAAAGGTTGGACCACAGCCACTGAATGCAAGTAAATAAGTTGGTGTAGCAAGTTGTGTAGTGGGCAGTTACATAGGAATTACCTCTTAGTAATAAGTAATAGTCCAACATACACACAAATAGCAGTTGTTATGAGAATAATTAGGCTCATAGCTAGGCTATGGCTGCCACAGCATGAAATGAGGAATAGAATACAGCAAACTAACAGATGAGCTTACTTTCAGGGAAAAATGTAACACAGTGTTTATAATATAATTATGCGCATATAAATAAAAAACATGGCAACAGATAAATGTGTAATGCTATACAACCCTTATGGGCTAGATACCTGGTTAGATAGAAGCAAGTTAATCCAGTAAGGAGAGAGTCTGGGGAGAGCTGGAAGCAGCGGTAGTGCAGTGTTGTGGAGTGCTGACAGGCGCCCTGCTTGGCGTGTGATGTCACAGAGGCGGCAGATCCGGGAGCGCACTAGGTCAGCGTGATCCGGCAGACTGGAGAACAGCTCAGATTGGAGAGACTGAATCGCTAGTGCAGGTAGGCGAATCAGGTTGCAGCTTAGGTCAGTATACTAAACAATACCAAGCAATGAGAGGAAGCAGAATGCTGGTATTTAAGGTGTTAGCTGAGAGTAGTCTTAAAGGGGCAGTGAAGCAAGGTTGCGACGTGACAACACCACACTCATACATTGTGTAGTACCAGGGACTGTATAGTAGCTAACAGAGATGAATGAGTATCATACATAATACAGACCAGTGGTAATATTCTAAATCTAAAACCAGTACCACATCACTTCTATCTCTTGTGTGTGTTTGTGATCTTTGTTTTTGATGATTTGCACTAAGATACTAGTAGATTTTCTAGGAGCAATATCAAAAGGAAACTGAATTATTTGTCTTATAACATGACACCATGGGGTCAATTTATCAAGGGACGAATGGCCCCTGATACCCCTGTTTCCGCGCGAGCCTTCAGGCCGCTGTTCCTTAACTGGTCCACTGCCCCTGAGGCTGCGAACATCAATCTGCCCGATCTTGTACGATTGGGTTGATTGACACCCCCTGCAAGCGGTTGATTGGCCGCAAATATGCAGGGGGCGCTGTTAAATGCCAACAGCGTATGCTGTTGGCATTCAGCGATGTCTGGCACATGATACACTACAGCGTCTCATGTCCACCAGACATTGATAAATCGGCCCCCATAAATGATATTGATATTTACCACAGTGACTTATAAATGACACACTTTATCAGATATTTTTTGGGGATATATTTGGTAATATAATTTAGTTTAAAAATTTCAAGTGTACATGAATGCATTTTTTTATAAATAATTGCATGTTTGCAATATACTTTTAATTGCAAAAATTATTCTAGCAAGCATTATTACTGTTTCAGGCACACACATACATATGCTGTATGTACAGGTGCAAAAACACATTCCTATACTGTGCCTGCTCAGAATGTTGGTGGCTTGTATGTTCAAAATGAAATCATCACTAACACGATACATGACATCATTGGCTCTCATTTGCTCTCTAAGCCAACACAGTTTTTGAATGTGCATTCTGGTGGCATTCTAAGCATATGTAAATACGCCTCTGAAACAATGAACATTTTTACTAAAAGCATTTTTGCAAATACAAATGTATTGCAAAAAAAAGTTTCTTTTTAAAACTGAAGTGATCAGATCTTTCATTTCTGGTGAGGCACTATATTTTGATCATATAGCAGCCCATCTAATTTAGTTTTTTTTTGCTTTCAGTTCCTATATCTTTCTTGATACAGTATTTTTCCACATAAATATTTATATAGTCCTTTGCTAATATCAATAACAACCAATATTTTTTTAATCTAAATTACAAACATGTAAATACCATTAAGTGATTGCAGTGATATGTAAAACTAGGATTACAAAAAGCAGCTTAGTCAATAGTTTGTCACCTTACAAATGACCACAGTCAAAGTATCAAAGCCAGCAATGTTCTTCAATGCTACTTCAGACTCATGTGTGGTCTTTTCCATTTTGTGGTCACCGGATCAAATTGGTACAGTGCATGAATTGATGAAATATGGTCAGTTTCCACAACATGGTCATGAATCAACATTAGTTAATAGCTCTGAGGTTAGTTTAATGTTGTTTGTTATGAATCAATTATGGTGAAGAGATAGTGACTTAAAACAGATAAAGGTTATTCTTTATGCGTAAGTAACAAGAAGTATGAAAATGAGTATATTGTCACGTGTTTGTTTTTTAATTTAACCAATGTTTTTTGCCATATGAAGGACCCAATTTTAGATCAGCTCTATATTTCAATATAAATAAAGCATTGCATATGTATTTGAATATATAGTTGGTAAACATAACTTTTTGTTTAAAGAAAATATTGAAAAGTGACTATTGATCATTAACATCAATTAAAGGGGCATTATAATGCAAATAAACTATATGCTCTAATTCATTGCAATTTGTTCATTGTTGACCCTAGCTTAAAAGGACATGGTACTCAAATGTTGAAGAACTTGAAAGTGATGCATCAAATTAGTAAAAAACTGAATAGAAAATATTACCTTACAATCTCTATGTAAAAAGGAAGACATTTTACCTCACAATTTACTAAGGAGACACATCCCATTGTAAAGGGACTTTATGCAGTCTATCTGGAAGATAGTTTTGGAGCTTGTAAGGGAGCGTTCACCTAGCATATGCAGGCACAGTCATGCTATTTCCCTCCTATAGGAACTCATGCTACTTCCCTCCTATAGGAACTCATGCTATTTCTCTCCTATAGGAAGTATACTATAAAATCTCACAAGATTACAGTGAAATCTCAGTAAAGCAAAGCGGGACATCAGCATTGATTAAATTAATGGGCTGTTTTTATCAACATGCTTCTAACAGCATTTATTTACTGTGATAGCTATGGATTGACTTTGTTGTTGTGAATCTCAACTGCAGACAACGTAGTGCAAAGGAAGTGAATATGAGTAGTTTTACTCCTGTTAACTGGTTACAGGAGAGAGATAAGCAAGAAAGTTCTAGCTGACTGTTGGATGACAATCAGCAAATATTCAGCAGGAACCTACTTTACAAGTTAAAGTCCCAATCCTTGAAGTTATAAAGCTGGTCTGTTTAACTGTGTGAGTATTTGAGGAGTGTTGAAATAGTACACTGCTGAGATAGGAGCGGAGTCAGCGTGAGAGATCGGAGAGGTGCTACCGCTGCAAAGAGCTGACAGGCACAGAGGGGTGTGTCGCGCCTGACCAATCGGCAGCAGGAATACGCTGACAGGCAGAGGCTTGTGAGGAGTTCACAGCGCAGCGTCTGAGCCGGACACTGTTTGCGGTAGAGGGATTTCAGGATCTCCGGTTGATTTAGGGTGCGTGTGTGAGCACCGGATGATAAAGGCTAAAGAAGGCTGTAGATCCGAGGTAGTAATAATGTAGCTTCACAGGAGGCGCCCCTGGTTGTTGCTCCACAAATGAGTTGAAGTAAACAAAATGAGATAGCACTTGATGAAAGATAAGTCCTTAGGTTTTGTAATCAGGAGAGGACAAATAACTGAAAATTCTACGTTTAGTAGTTTAGTTGTAATCCAAATAGTAGGTGTAAATTCTTTAGTTGAGCCAGGAGGTTAGAACAAGCAGCTACTAGCAAGTTAGCACGCTGTACACTAACAAATTAATTGGCACCTGGAAGGGGGAGGTGTAGGTTTATATAAGCAGTGCTTAAAGGTGTACACATGCAGGTAAGAACATGACAGATCCCCCCCTCAAGGAAGCTGCACCGCAGCGGAGGGTCCGGGCTTGTCCGGATTATCACGGTGGAAACGAGCAACCAAACGAGAAGCATTGAGGTTGGTGGATGGTTCCCAAGAATCCTCGTCAGAGGAGTAGCCTTTCCACCTGACCAGATACTGCAATTGTCCACGATGCAGTCTGGAATTGAGAATAGAAGATATTTCATAGATGTCCTCTACGAGAACTACGGGAGGTTGAGGCTGATCTGAAGATTGTAATCTGGTCGGGACATAGGGTTTCACCAACGTCACATGAAAAGTGGGGTGAACCGGAATCTCCGGAGGAAGAGCCAATGTTACAGCGTTTTCGCTGATCACGTTAGTTATCTTGTAAGGACCGATGTACATTTGTGAGAATTTCCGCGAAGGTGTCTTCAATTTCAGATGTTTGGTCGAAAGCCAAACCATATCTCCAACTCGGTAGAGTGGTGGCTTGCTTCTTTTGGAGTCATAGTATCTTTTCTGGCTTTGCTGGGCTAAATGTATATTGGCTTTAAGAAATTCGAAGGTGTCTAATAAGGAATTTACTGTATCGTCAACATGAGGTGAGGCAGTGTTCAGATGAGGGAAGAGATGCAAAGTTGGATGGTAGCCATAGTTTGCATAAAACGGAGAACACTTAGTAGATCCATTTAAGGAGTTATTGTAGGCAAATTCTGCCATAGGAATGTTGGTCTCCCATTCATCCTGTTGGTGGGAACAATAACAGCGAATGTACTGTTCGATCCACTGGTTTACACGCTCTGTCTGCCCATTGGTTTGTGGGTGGTATGCTGTACTATAACGATGGTTGATTTTCAGGACAGCGCATAGTTGTCTCCAGAACTTGGAAGTGAACTGAGAGCCCCTATCGGAAACTATGATGGATGGAAGGCCATGGAGGCGGACGATATGTTTCAGGAACAGGGATGCAGTTTCTGAGGCCGTAGGCAGCTTTTTGTAGGGAATGAAATGGGCCATTTTTGTCAACAGATCAACCACTACTAGAATAGTGTTAGACTGGTTTGATAAAGGTAATTCGACAATAAAGTCCATACCAACGGTATGCCAAGGTCTTTCTGGAATGGGCAGTGATTGGAGGTAGCCTGATGGTTTGGTCTTTTGTGACTTAGAAACAGTACATGCAAGGCATGACTTGATGTATTTGTCCACGGAATGTCTAAGGTTAGGCCACCAGAAGTTTCTACCTATGAGTTCGCTGGTTCTGTGGATACCTGGATGTCCCGATAGAGGGGTATCATGATGGTCACGAAGGACCTCTTCTCTGAGGTTGGGAGGTATGTATATTTTACCCTTTACATGAGAAATTCCTCTGGTGTCTTCTTGTTGTATGTCCTTGGGGATTGTTGTATCCTCTTGTTGTTGTGTACGTAGATTATGAATGAAGTTTTTAGTGAGACCGAGGAAATGTTGAGGTGGAAGGATAGCTTGTGGTTGTATCTCCTGGTCCTGCCGTATTAGATGCCTAGAGAGGGAATCGGCCTTACCATTCCGGGAGCCTGGCCGATAAGTTATGAGGAAGTTAAATCTAGTAAAGAACAAACTCCAACGAGCTTGTCTAGCAGAGAGAGTTTTGCTTGATTGAAGATATTCCAAGTTCTTGTGATCAGTAAAAATGAGTATAGGGTAAATCGTTCCTTCCAAGAGGTGTCTCCAGTGTTCAAGAGCTGACTTAATCACGAGTAGTTCCTTCTCTCCAACAGCATAATTTTGTTCGGCTGTATTCATTAGTCTGGAGAAGAACGCTACTGGATGGATAGGTTCTGATGGAGTTTTACGCTGTGAGAGTATTGCACCAAGTGCGTACTCAGATGCATCAACTTCTAGGATGTACTGGAGATTCGCATCTGGGAATCGGAGGATAGGAGCAGTGGTGAAGCTTTGTTTGAGGAAGTTGAAGGCTTTTTCGGTTTCAGGTGTCCAAATAAAACGAGTTTGAGAACCTGTGAGTCTGCAGAGAGGTTTCGCAATCATTGAAAATCCTTTAATAAACTTACGATAAAAATTTGCAAAGCCTAGGAAACGCTGAACCTGTTTCCTGTTGGTAGGGGTAGGCCATTTAAGAATGGTGTCGATTTTTCCATCTTCCATTTCAACTCCAGTAGAGGTGATTTTGTATCCCAGGAAGGTGATTTCCTCGGTGTGGAAAGAGCACTTCTCTAATTTAGCGTACAAGTGGTGTGTTCTTAATCGACCTAACACCCATCGGACATGTTTCTTATGGTCTTCCATATTGTTTGAATATATCAAGATGTCG
This sequence comes from Bombina bombina, assembly GCF_027579735.1. Classification (NCBI taxonomy): domain Eukaryota; kingdom Metazoa; phylum Chordata; class Amphibia; order Anura; family Bombinatoridae; genus Bombina; species Bombina bombina. The sequence goes on from NC_069503.1 coordinate 942,456,748, forward strand.
TCTAAGTATATTACTAAGCACACGTCCAGTAGATCTCTGAATATATCATTTATAAAATACTGGAAGGTAGCCGGGGCGTTGCATAGCCCAAACGGCATAACCAGGTATTCATAGAGTCCGTAGCGTGTCCGAAAAGCGGTGAGCCACTCGTCCCCTTCCCTGATCCTAACGAGGTTGTAAGCCCCTCTCAAATCCAACTTGGTGTAAATAGTTGCTTTACTAAGGCGTTCTACTAATTCTGGGATCAGTGGAAGAGGGTACCTGTTCTTTTTGGTTCTTCTATTTAGCTCACGATAGTCTATTATGGGCCTCAATGAGTTATCCTTATTCTTAACGAAAAAGATCCCAGCACCTGCTGGGGAGGTAGATGGTCTGATGAACCCTTTCTGTAGGTTCTCATCTAAGTATGCCTTGAGATGAATTAATTCAGGTTGGGAGAGTGGATATATATGTCCGTAAGGTATGCTGGAACCAGGCAACAGCTCAATAGGACAGTCATATATACGATGGGGAGGAAGAGTCTCTGCTTGCTTTTTATCGAATACGTCAGAGAAATCTTGATATTCCAGTGGTAAAGTCGTCTGGGAGAGTTGTAGTACCTGTTGATGGGGATAGCAAGAAGTCTTGCAGTATGTTGAATCCAGTTCAACTTGTAATGACTGCCATGAGATTGTAGGTTGATGTTGTTGCAGCCAGGATAAACCCAATACTATGGGGTATAGAGGAGAAGGAAGAACATCGAATGACAAGTACTCAACGTGCCCCTTACCTGTAGTAACCTTGAGTGGGATGGTGTGGTGTGTAACAGGCCCAGAACTAACATATGTACCATCAATTACACGAAGGGAGACAGGTTTTGCTTTGACACACAAGGGTATTTTATTTTTATTTACAAGGGAGAGATCGATGAAATTGGAGAATGCTCCTGAGTCAATGATTGCTTCCGCTCTGAACATCTGGAGGTCCCACTGTAGAGATAGAGACAAGGTACAGTAAGCGACATCAACCACTTTATTTGTCAAACAATGAGATATATGTTTCGACTTACTTCTTTTTTGACGTAGCAGTAGTGGACAATCCTTAACAGGATGATTTGGAGAAGCACAGTACATACAGAGATTCTTCTGTTGTCGGCGATGTCTTTCATCCAATGTTAATGGCCCCTTGGTAAAGCCAAGCTCCATGGGTACTGATGAATCCTTAGTGCTAGACAACCCAGGCGTATACCTATGAGGTGCATCGGATTGTTGTCTTTCTGACCTGCGTTCTCTGATTCTCCGGTCGATCTGGACAGACAAGGTCATAAGTCCCTCCAGGGTCCTAGGAAGATCCGTACGGGCAAGTTCGTCTTTTAGAGCATCGGACAACCCTAGCCGGTACTGATTGCGCAGGGCTACCTCACTCCATTCTGAATCCTTGATGTAAAGTTTGAATTCAGATAGATATTCCTCTACTGGGCGACGGCCCTGACGTAATGAGCGCATTTTAAGCTCAGCTGTTAGTTGTTTCTGTGTGTCTTCATATAATAAACTCATTTGTGCGAAGAAATCAGATAAAGAAGTGAGGATAGGGTCATTATTTTCGAAGAGGTTGTCAGCCCATACCCTAGGTTCACTAGATAAGAAGGAGATGACGGTCATCACCTTTAGTCTCTCCGTGTGGTATGTCTTAGGCCTCATTTGAAATAAGAGGTAGCAGGCGTTTCTGAATTGTCTGAACATTTTCCTATCGCCAGTGAATCTCTCTGGTAAACATACCTGTGGTTCAGGGGTGTTGTCTCTAACGGCTGCCCTAAGGCTGTCATTCTGCAATTGCAGCTCTCTAAGTGCTTGTGACAATTGGTCTACCCTTTGGGAGAGATTGTAAACCACATTTGGGAGGTCTGCTGGATCCATGCTTATTAGGGCCAATTAATATGTGATAGCTATGGATTGACTTTGTTGTTGTGAATCTCAACTGCAGACAACGTAGTGCAAAGGAAGTGAATATGAGTAGTTTTACTCCTGTTAACTGGTTACAGGAGAGAGATAAGCAAGAAAGTTCTAGCTGACTGTTGGATGACAATCAGCAAATATTCAGCAGGAACCTACTTTACAAGTTAAAGTCCCAATCCTTGAAGTTATAAAGCTGGTCTGTTTAACTGTGTGAGTATTTGAGGAGTGTTGAAATAGTACACTGCTGAGATAGGAGCGGAGTCAGCGTGAGAGATCGGAGAGGTGATACCGCTGCAAAGAGCTGACAGGCACAGAGGGGTGTGTCGCGCCTGACCAATCGGCAGCAGGAATACGCTGACAGGCAGAGGCTTGTGAGGAGTTCACAGCGCAGCGTCTGAGCCGGACACTGTTTGCGGTAGAGGGATTTCAGGATCTCCGGTTGATTTAGGGTGCGTGTGTGAGCACCGGATGATAAAGGCTAAAGAAGGCTGTAGATCCGAGGTAGTAATAATGTAGCTTCACAGGAGGCGCCCCTGGTTGTTGCTCCACAAATGAGTTGAAGTAAACAAAATGAGATAGCACTTGATGAAAGATAAGTCCTTAGGTTTTGTAATCAGGAGAGGACAAATAACTGAAAATTCTACGTTTAGTAGTTTAGTTGTAATCCAAATAGTAGGTGTAAATTCTTTAGTTGAGCCAGGAGGTTAGAACAAGCAGCTACTAGCACGTTAGCACGCTGTACACTAACAAATTAATTGGCACCTGGAAGGGGGAGGTGTAGGTTTATATAAGCAGTGCTTAAAGGTGTACACATGCAGGTAAGAACATGACATTTACATAGATGTTAAGGTGATATTTTCTTGTCAGCTTTTTACAGTTATGCTGCATCGCTTTCAAGTGATTTAGCAAATGGGTATTATGTCCCTTTAACCCCACAAAGGGTAAACCTATAGGTACAATCTTAAACAGGACATGGCTGGTGACTGGTGTCTATTTGTGAATGTCACTTATGATTATCTTATTGGCTGTGCTTTTCTTGGAAGCTGTAATGATTGTGGCTCCCAAGTGAGGGTACTTAAGTAGTTTGCAGGGGTTAAGCCCATAAGCTACATTTTAAGAAGCTGCAAGTGGAGAATGTTCCCATTCATGGAATTGTCTACCAGCTCTACTCTCTTGTGCCATCCTACACCCTACTCCACAACCAATTGTGTGAGAGTAGGGGTTGTCAATCACCAGGTTGGACCAATCCAAGACGATTTTATGCCGCCGCCCGCCACTGCTTTTTTACTTATGGCTGCAGGTTTTGCATTAGTGAGTCTACACCACAAGTGCTCTGAATCTACATATGCATAAATAGAGCCATACTTCTAGGGTATGCCATACAAAAATTATATCCAGTACACCAACAAATTAGAGTCTGTAATTTTTGCATTAAAATATCATTTTAAGTGTAATATATTTATAAACACACACCATTGTCTATACAAGATGTATGTCAATACACTTTTATCTATTTATTCACAAACCCTTTCAGGTCAATGTTAGTTTGAAGAAAGCAGCATTTATCATTGAATGGAAGGGGTTGAATAATGTAATGTAATGTGCAGCTTCTAAGTTTATTCTAAGCACAAGTTCTGTAAAATGCACTTGGCAATCTTGCCTAATGTACCCACAAAGAGTAACCTAAATTTCATGTTCCTGACGGGGCATTGATCTCAGGAGTTTACCACTTACCACTGTAACCTAGGCACTTTGCCAGTAATTCCCTACAGTATAATCCAAATGAACCAAAAGAAAACAGAACTTTTATTACAAGTCACCATAAACTAACCTTTTTACAGTTCATCCTACAGTATTGATGAAAAGAACACGAGTTCACAAAAAGTTCTCCTATTAATATTTTTTTTAAATAGGAGAACTATTGAAATTAACACTCAAAACAAACAAAACAAACAAACAACACATTTTTTTTAATATTGATTAAAATGTATCTCTATAACACTAATTAATTTATATAACTCTCTTACAGTACATAATACTTTTTAATGAAAATGGTATTCTTTACAATGAAACTAAAGATAATTTAGAGAAGTGTCATTGAATATCATAATTAAAGGGATAGGAAGGTCAATATTAAAATGTTCATAGGGGTATTTAAATGTTAAATAGAAGCATTTTTGCAGTGTATTTCCATTAGCAAAAATGCTTCTAGTAAAGGTTATTACTGTTTATCAGCAGCATACGCACTAATAGGGCTAGATTACAAGTGAGGCACTAAATTATCGCGGACCTGAATACATTGGCCAAAATTATCAAGAAAGCTGTCAAAAAGCCGTGCACCAAGTACGGAGCGAAGAGCAGCGGACTGTTGTTAACTAACAGTCATCGATCTTGCTGCTCTTCGGCTTATTCGAAAACTTTCTTGGTACCCTGTCACTATACTGTTTTACCCCATATACCGCCGCTCCCAGAGCCCACTGCACCTAAAGTTATTAACCCCTAAACCGCTGCTTCCGGAGCCCACCGCAACTCTAATAAAGTGTTTTACCCCTAAACCGCCGCTCCCGGACCACGCCGCCACCTACATTAAATTTATTAACCCCTAATCTGACCCCCCTACACTGCCACCACCTACATTTACTTTAATAACCCCTAATCTGACCCACTTACACCGCCGCCACCTACATTAAATTTATTAATCCCCTAATCTCCCGCCCCCAACGTCGCCGCCAATATATTAAATTTATTAACCCCTAAACGTCTAACCCTAACACCCCCTAACTTTAATATAATTTTAATTAATCTAAATAAATATTCCTATCATGAAATAAATTATACCTATTTAAGAATAAATACTTACCTATAAAATAAACACTAACAGCTAGATTTAGAGTTTTGTCGGTAACGACCCGCGTAGCTAACGCTGGCTTTTTTCTGGCCGCACCTTTTAAATAACTCTGGTATTGAGAGTCCACAGAATGGCTGCGTTAGGCTCCAAAAAAGGAGCGTAGAGCATATTTAACGCAACTTCAACTCTCGATACCAGAGTTGCTTACGGACGCGGCCAGCTTCAAAAATGTGCTTGTGCACGATTCCCCCATAGGAAACGATGGGGCTGTTTGAGCTGAAAAAAAACCTAACACCTGCAAAAAAGCCGCGTTCAGCTCCTAACACAGCCTCACTAACCCTAAAATAAATAGTATTAACCCCTAATCTGCCCTCCCTAACATCGCCAACACCTAACTTCAAACATTAACCCCTAATCTGCCGATTGGAGCTCACCGCTATTCTAATAAATGTATTAACCCCTAAAGCTAAGTCTAACCCTAACACTAACACCCCCCTAAATTAAATATAATTTAAATCTAAAGAAATTAATTAACTCTTATTAAATAAATTATTCCTATTTAAAGCTAAATACTTACCTGTAAAATAAATCCTAATATAGCTACAATATAAACAGCCAATAGAATGCGAGCTCAATCTGATTGGCTGATCGGATCAGCCAATCGGATTGAACTTGATTCTGATTGGCTGATTCCATCAGCCAATCAGAATTTTCCTACCTTAATTCCGATTGGCTGATAGAATCCTATCAGCCAATCGGAATTCGAGGGACGCCATCTTGGATGACGTCCCTTAAAGGAACCGTCATTCTTCAGTTGGACGTCGCTGGAAGAAGATGGGTCCGCGCTGGAGGTCTTCACGATGGAGCCGGTCCTCATCGGATGAAGATAGAAGATGCCGCTTGGAAGAAGATGGTTGCCGGTCCGGATCTACTCTTCTTCCCGGATAGGATGAAGACTTTGGACCCTCTTCTGGACTTCTTCAGCCGTCGGATGATGGATGTCTAGCCCCCGCTTGGGCTTGGATGAAGATTTTGGAGCCAGGACGGATCGGTGTACCCGGTGAGGTGAAGATAAGGTAGGAACATCTTCAGGGGCTTAGTGTTAGGTTTATTTAAGGGGGGTTTGGGTTAGATTAGGGGTATGTGGGTGGTGGGTTGTAATGTTGGGGGGGGGGTATTGTATGTGTTTTTTTTACAGGCAAAAGAGCTGAATTCTTTGGGGCATGCCCCGCAAAGGGCCCTGTTCAGGGCTGGTAAGGTAAAAGAGCTTTGAACTTTTGTAATTTAGAATAGGGTAGGGCATTTTTTTATTTTGGGGGGCTTTGTTATTTTATTAGGGGGCTTAGAGTAGGTGTAATTAGTTTAAAATTGTTGTAATATTTTTCTAATGTTTGTAAATATTTTTTTATTTTTTTGTAACTTAGTTCTTTTTTATTTTTTGTACTTTAGTTAGTTTATTTAATTGTATTTATTTGTAGATATTGTATTTAATTCATTTATTGATAGTGTAGTGTTAGGTTTAATTGTAGATAATTGTAGGTATTGTATTTAATTAATTTATTGATAGTCTAGTGTTAGGTTTAATTGTAACTTAGGTTAGGATTTATTTTACAGGTAATTTTGTAATTATTTTAACTATTTTAGCTATTAAATAGTTCTTAACTATTTAATAGCTATTGTACCTGGTTAAAATAAATACAAAGTTACCGGTAAAATAAATATAAATCCTAAAATAGCTATAATATAATTATAATTTATATTGTAGCTATATTAGGGTTTATTTTACAGGTAAGTATTTAGCTTTAAATAGGAATCATTTATTTAATAAGAGTTAATTTATTTTGTTAGATTTAAATTATATTTAATTTAGGGGGGTGTTAGGGTTAGGGTTAGACTTAGCTTTAGGGGTTAATCCATTTATTACAGTAGCGGCGAGATTCGGTCGGCAGATTAGGGGTTAATAATTGAAGTTAGGTGTCGGCGATGTTAGGGAGGGCAGATTAGGGGTTAATACTATTTATTATAGGGTTATTGAGGCGGGAGTGAGGCGGATTAGGGGTTAATAACTTTATTATAGTAGCGGTGCGGTCCACTCGGCAGATTAGGGGTTAATAAGTGTAGGCAGGTGGAGGCGACGTTGAGGGGGGCAGATTAGGGGTTAATAAATATAATATAGGGGTCAGCGGTGTTAGGTGCAACAGATTATGGGCACATAAGTATAACGTAGGTGGCGGTCGGCAGATTAGGGGTTAATTATTGTAGGTAGCTGGCGGCGACGTTGTGGGGGGCAGGTTAGGGGTTAATAAATATAATATAGGGGTCGGCGGTGTTAGGGGCAGCAGATTAGGGGTACATAAGTATAACGTAGGTGGCAGTCGGCAGATTAGGGGTTAAAAAAATTGAATCGAGTGGGGGCGATGTGGGGGGACCTCAGTTTAGGGGTACATAGGTAGTTTATGGGTGTTAGTGTACTTTAGAGCACAGTAGTTAAGAGCTTTATAAACTGGCGTTAGCCCAGAAAGCTCTTAACTACTGACTTTTTTCTGCGGCTGGAGTTTTGTCATTAGAATTCTAACGCTCACTTCAGACACGACTCTAAATACCGGAGTTAGAAAGATCCCATTGAAAAGATAGGATACGCAATTGACGTAAGGGGATCTGCGGCATGGAAAAGTCGTGGCTGAAAAGTGAGCGTTAGACCCTTTCCTGACTGACTCCAAATACCGGCGGTAGCCTAAAACCAGCGTTAGGAGCCTCTAACGCTGGTTTTCACGGCTACCGCCAAACTCCAAATCTAGGCCTAAGATCGCTACAATATAACTAATAGTTACATTTGTATCTAGCTTAGGGTTTATATTTATTTCACAGGCAACTTTGTATTTATTTTAACTAGGTACAATAGTTATTAACTATTTAATAACTACCTAGTTAAAATAAATACAAAAGTACTTGTAAAATAAAACCTAACCTAAGTTACAATTACACCTAACACTACACTATAATTAAATTAATTCCCTAAATTAAAATAAATTAAATACAATTAAATAAAATTAACTAAAGTAAAAAACAAACACTAAATTACAGAAAATAATAAAATAATTACAAGAATTTTAAACTAATTACACCTAATCTAATCCCCCTAATAAAATAAAAAATCCGCCCAAAATAATAAAAATCCCTACTCTATACTAAATTACAAATAGCCCTTAAAAGGCATTGCCCCAAAGTAATAAGCTCTTTTACCTGTAAAAAAAAAAAAATACGCACCCAACAGTAAAACCAACCACCTACACACCCAACCCTACTCTAAAACCCACCCAATCCCCCCTTAATAAAACCTAACACTACCCCCCTGAAGATCACCCTATCTTGAGACGTCTTCACCCAACCGGGCAGAAGTGGTCCTCCAGACGGGCCGAAGTCTTCATCCTATCCGGGCAGAAGAGGACCTCCAGATGGGCAGAAGTCTTCATCCAGGTGGCATCTTCTATCTTCATCCATCCAGAGCGGAGCGGGTCCATCTTCAAGACATCCGACACGGAGCATCCTTCCAGGCCGACGACTACCCGATGAATGAATATTCCTTTAAATGACGTCATCCAAGATGGCGTCCCTTGAATTCTGATTGGCTGATAGAATTCTATCAGCCAATCGGAATTAAGGTAGGAAAAATCCTATTGGCTGACACAATCAGCCAATAGGATTGAGCTCGCATTCTATTGGCTGTTCCAATCAGCCAATAGAATGCGAGCTCAATCCTATTGGCTGATTGGATCAGCCAATAGGATTGAACTTCAATCCTATTGGCTGATTGCATCAGCCAATAGGATTTTTCCTACCTTAATTCCGATTGGCTGATAGAATTCTATCAGCCAATCGGAATTCAAGGTACGCCATCTTGGATGACGTCATTTAAAGGAATATTCATTCGTCGGGTAGTTGTCGTCCTGGAAGGATGCTCCGCATTGGATGTCTTGAAGATGGACCCGCTCCGGATGGATGAAGATAGAAGATGCCGCCTGGGTGAAGACTTCAGACCGTCTGGAGGTCCTCTTCTGCCCTGATAGGATGAAGACTTCGGATCATCTGGAGGACCACTTCTTCCCAGTTGGGTGAAGACATTTCAAGGTAGGGTGATCTTCAGGGAGGTAGTGTTAGGTTTAATTAAGGGGGGATTGGGTGGGTTTTAGAGTAGGGTTGGGTGTATGGGTGGTGGGTTGTAATGTTGGGGGGTATTGTATTTTTTTTACAAGTAAAAGAGCTGATTACTTTGGGGCAGTGCCCCGCAAAAGGCCCTTTTAAGGGCTATTTGTATTTTAGTGTAGGGTAGGGATTTTTATTATTTTTGGTGGCTTTTTATTTTATTAGGGGGATTAGATTAGGTGTAATTAGTTTAAAATTCTTGTAATTATTTTATTATTTTCTGTAATTCAGTGTTTGTTTGTTTTTTGTACTTTAGTTAATTTTATTTAATTAATTTAATTATGGTGTAGTGTTAGGTGTAATTGTAACTTAGGTTAGGTTTTATTTTACAGGTACTTTTGTATTTATTTTAACTAGATAGTTATTATTAGCTATTCTACCTAGTTAAAATAAATACAAACTTGCCTGTAAAATAAAAATAAACCCTAAGATAGCTGCAATGTAACTATTAGTTATATTGTAGCTAGCTTAGGGTTTATTTTATAGGTAAGTGTTTAGTTTTAAATAGGAATTATTTAGTTAATGATAAGAATATTTATTTAGATTTATTTAAATTATATTTAAGTTAGGGGTTAATAAATTTAATGTAGGTGGCGGTGGTGTAGGGGGGTCAGATTAGGGGTTAATAAATTTAATGTAGGTGGCGGCGGTGTAGGGGGGCAGATTAGGGGTTAATAAATTTAATGTAGGTGGCGGCAGGGTCTGGGAGCGGCGGTTTAGGGGTTAAACACTTTATTTAGTTGCGGCTGGCTCCGGGAGCAGCGGTTTAGGGGTTAATAAGTATAATGTAGGTGGCGGAGGTGTAGGGGGGCAGATTAGGGTTTAATATGTATAATGTAGGTGGCGGTGGTGTAGGGGGTTCAGATTAGGGGTGTTTAGACTCAGGTACATGTTAGGGTGTTAGGTGTAGACGTTCCCATAGGAATCAATGGGATATCGGGCAGCAGCGAACATGAAGTTTTGCTGCTGTCAGACTCCCATTGATTCCTATTGAAAACCAGGTACGCTGGGCCAGAATAGTGGCGAGCGTACCTGCTAGTTTTTTTATAACAAGCAAAAGTAGTCAGATTGTGCCGAACTTGACGTAAGCATCGATCTGTGTTGGAATGAGTCCGGTGAATCGTATGTTACGTCACTATATTCTACTTTTGCCGGTCTGTAGGGTTTGATAACTACGGCGAATCAGGCTTGCCACAAATACGCTGTGGAATTCCAGCGTATTTGCGGTTGACAGCTTGATAAATAGAGGCCATGGTCTTAAGCATGTCGTTTGTTGATGTTCAAATAATATATTTTGAAATCTCTCCATAGTAATGGCCAAATATAATATACACAATGTACTTCACCTAAAAGTTTAGCTCTGTACCTCTTTATACCTAAATATTTGCAATTTAATTTGTAGATAATCAATTGGTGATTTTCAGTCTACAGTGTTTTTTTAGTTATTTTCACTTTAATTATTTTAACAGTGATCTACACTAATCCATATTTAATTAAATCAAATGAAAGCACCTCATCTCCACCTATATGTCCTTGTGACCACAGGTTGATATATTTTTATTTACTTCCTAAGCCCTACAAATTGGGGTTGAAGCTTAATTAGTACATTCCAATGCCAAATTGCTTATTTAAGGGACACTTAAGTACAAATTAAATGTTCATGATTTATATAGAGTATGCAATTAAAAAAAACAACTTTCCAATTCATCAGTTTGTGCACAATATTTTTTAATGCACACTTTCTGAGGTACCTGCTCCTATTGAGCATATGCAAGAGTTCAGATTGTATACATGTATGAGTCTGTGCTTTGCTGGTGGCACATGATACTGGGGACCCGGAAATGTAAGTATGTTTTGAAATTTGTAAGAAAAAAAATGTGCTTATTTAAAACTATTGCATTTTCTTGTTAATATGCAAGTGTCAGTTGTATACTTAATGGTCCTTTTAGGTTCAACAGATTTCCAGGTAGATGTATCTGAGCCTCACTCACAGATACCAGTATTAAAAAGACAGTACACTGTAAAATTGTTTTTCCATAAATGTATTTTAAATGACTTGTTATACCAACTGCATAGTATAAAATATTTGAGAAATTGCATTTTCAGGTTTATTTGTGTATATGAAGTAGCTGGTTTTGTGCTTTGAAACCACAGCCTATTATAATGGGTTGAGCTTCAGGTAATATCAGATCTCATTATGTTATTACTTTTATGTACACAGACTTGCTTCCTTATCTTATATTTGTCTGGAAAACTAAAGCTCAATACATAGAGAGAACAATGGAAAATTATCATTTTATTACTTAACTATCCTACAACCCACTGAGAGTGTAATCTCTTCTGCTGGCTGTGTTTACTTAGGCTTGTCAATAGCATATAAGCCAGTATCAAAACTTTCAGCATAGGTTGGGAAACCACAAGCTAAATCAGCTATTTCAAATGCTGAAATAGGAGTAAAGGAGCCACTTGCAACCAATGTAATACACTCTAGCAGGTAAAAAGGATCATTGGGAATAATTTAAAGGGGACAAGGTTTTTGGGTGAACTGTCCCTGGTATCTTTATGCCAAGAACCCATTCAGTGTGTTTGGGATTATCTGATTGTGTGCCTCTGCTTCAGTGGCAAGGCATTAGTGTCAATAACAATGATACCAAGGAGCCTATCTATCAAGCTCCGAAAGGAGCTTGACGGCCCGTGTTTCTGGCGAGACTTCAGACTCGCCAGAAACAGCAGTTATGAAGCAGCGGTCACAAAGACCGTTGGACCGATTGGCTGCGAGTCTGCAGGGGGCGGCGTTGCACCAGCAGCTCTTGTGAGCTGCTGGTGCAATGTTAAAAGCGGAGAGCGTATTGCTCTCCGCATTCAGCGATGTCTTGTGGACCTGATCCGCACTGTCGGATCAGGTCTGCAAGACTTTTCTTAAAATATGCCTCAATATCTTATTTGTGGTTGATTTTAAATCTTGTGCTAACCTTACTATTCTTCTGCTTCTCAAAGATATTAAAAGTCACCCCTATGACAAAAAAGGATGTGTGTGAAAAAAAGGAATCGGTGAGAAGCGCAAAACTGCCGACATTACTACTAGTCGACCAAGTTATGTAAAAATGTGTCAGTTTTCTTGTATTATGTTACACTTTTGCAATTTAACCAAAATAGAATTAAGACTTTCTCTTGCTAGATACAGTGTGTATAGTTAGTATTATGAATGTGTCAATTGACTTGTATTATGTTACACTTTTAACCAAATAGAATTGAAAACCTTCTCTCGCTAAATATATAAGGTGTGCCTTATATTGTGATATATTGTTTGTATAGTACAAATGTAATATCCCTGCAAAAAATATAACAAAGAAATACTCACACAGAGAATAAAATCCAAATTTTATATTAATATCCAAATTTTATATAAAAAAATTGCATAAAATAAACTCAAGGGTGACCGGTCACTTACGCTAACACACAAATATTAATTGCATAGTGGAAAAACAATATAAAATTGTATAAAATGTCCTCAGAAAGACCTTAAAATCACTGCTCACAGTGGCTAATGGGACTTTCAATATTAGCCACTGTGAGCAGTGATTTTAAGGTCTTTCTGAGGACTTTTTTTTTAGAATTTTTTTTTCCACTATGGAATTAATATTTGTGTGTTAGCGTAAGTGACCGGTCACCATTGTGTTTATTTTATGCAATTATTTTATGTAATTTTTTATATAAAATTTGGATATAAAATGGGGATGTTATATTTTTTTTGCAGGGATATTACATTTGTACTATACAAACATATTAGGGCCACATATATATAACAATATAAGGCACACCTTATATATTTAGCAAGAGAAGGTTTTCAATTCTATTTGGTTAAAAGTGTAACATAAAACAAGTCAATTGACACATTCATAATACTAACTATACACACTGTATCTAGCAAAAGAAAGTCTTAATTCTATTTGGTTAAATTGCAAAAGTAATTTGACACATTTATATAACTTGGCCGACTAGTACTAATCTCAGCAGATTTGCGCTTCTCACTGATACCTTTTTTCACACAAATCGGATTTTTGTCACCTGAGCTTTTTGTGCCATGGTGTAGATTTATGATATGATGCCTAGATGTTCCAGAAGTTTACACTGTCTTTTTAATATCTAATTTAAGTTGTTTTTTTTATATCACAGTGTACCATATTTTTAATTATTTTGTTTTGCAAAAAACCTCCAGACCACCACCAATACTTACTGTACATAATCCCCCTCATAGAAGCAACAAGCACACAATTGTGTAACAGATATCCATATTTCAGTATCCAATACTAAAGTCATCCACTAAAATTAATACTCAGTCACCACTGTTTTCTTCTAGCCCATTTAGAATCAAGAAAATCCAGTGTGGTACTCACTATGACTTGCACACCTTTCTTAATCATTCCAATGCATGACCTAAAACCCTTACTCAACATACTGAACAAAATAACCCTCGTACTCAGTTCATAACCCACCAATGAGAAACCCTCTCACCACTAGGCCCTTGATAAGACCCTAACTTCCACATGATCCCTCAATTGAGATGCCTACTCACATTACATTATGACCGCACCCATATTAAGAATTGCAGATCTTCAATAAAAATATATCTGCCTACAGTGATTCCACACTGTAAAACCCTCACCTAAGTGTCCCTAAGGTACTCCCTACCTTAATCTCAACATTGTATATGTAGCTCTAGTTTCATGGGAAGTGTATTAGTTGCGAGTTGGTTGTCGTACCAATGCACTTAATGACTTTATGAGACTTAATAATTTAATATGATCCTTCACTATCTTTGCAAATCTACTAGGATGCTTCTTCCAGCAATATCCAAGAGGCTCTTTCAAGTTTTATTAAGGTTAATTTGGCTGAGAATTAATAGTAATAAACACCAGTGCTTAAACTTACAGAGGCTTAACATATTTCATATTTAGTTATTTAAATAAACTGCTAATATCACAAGCAAATAAAAGGCCATATATCTTTCATCTTGTCCAATATATGTGGGATTACAGTTTACCTGTGTGCAAAATATGTATGGCTTCTTTTTATGCATTTTTAATCCATTTAAGTGATCAGATGTTCTCCCTAGCATATGAGAGTAACAGTGGTACCTATCATCTAAGTAACAGTGTTTATAGGCTAGATTCATAGAAGCTCATGAGATTGCTGGGGATTCTCATTGTAAAGGTGAGAAAATTTTCAAAATTCATTGAGCACTAATTCGCCAATGATTTATACATACTTGCCAACATGAGTTCCTGCCATTAACATAAATTGTATTAGGTGTCCAAAACATAAAATAGTGCACATAAAAATTATGAAAATGACTTCAGAAACACATTTAAAGCATATTCACATGTTTTTGTTATAGAAATAACAAAATTTAGGCTTACCTGATAAATTTATTTATTTCCGGATATGATGAGTCCACGGCTTGAGTAAATACTGTTGGGAATATCACTCCTGGCCAACAGGAGGAGGCAAAGAGCACCACAGTTAAACTGCTAAGTATCACTCCCTTACCCACAACCCCCAGTCATTCGACCTAAGGGAAATAGAGAAAAAGGAGTAACACAAGGTTATACTCAAAAGAACAACGGTCTTAAAATAAAGGGTGGGGCCGTGGACTCACCATATCTGGAAATAAATACATTTATCAGGTAAGCATAAATTTTGTTTTTCTTTCCTAAGATATGGTGAGTCCACGGCTTGAGTAATTATTGTTGGGAACCAATACCCAAGCTAGAGAAGATGGATAAATAGGGAGGGACAAGACAGGCAGTCCTAAACAGAAGGCACAGGTTGAAGAACCTTTCTCCCAAAAGAAGCCTCAGCCAAGGCAAAAGTATAAAATTTGGAAAATTTGGGAAACGTATGTAGAGAAGACAAAGCTGCAGCATTGCAAATTTGTTCTACAGAAGCTTCATTTTTGAAAGCCCAAGAAGAGGAAACAGCTCTTGTGGAATGAGACATAATTCTCTCAGGAGGTTGCTGTCCAGCAGACTCAAAAGCCAAATGAAATATACTTTGTAACAAAAAAGAAAAAGTAGTAGCAGTAGCTTTCTGACCTTTATGTTTCCCAGACAAACAGACAGGGCAGAGGACTGGCAAAAATCCTTAGTTGCCTGTAAGTAGAATTTAAGAGCACGTGCAACATCCAAATGTTCTTTGGAAGAAGAAGGATAAGGACAAAGAGAGAGAACAACAATTTCCTGATTGATATTTTTATTAGGAACAACCTTAGGAAGGAAACCTAACTTAGTACGAAGAACCATTTTTATCGGCATGAAAAATAAGATAAGGGGAATCACACTGCAGAACTGAGAGTTCCAAGACTCTTTGAGCAGAAGAGATAGCAACAAGAAACAAAACCTTCCAAGATAACAACTTAATGTCTATGGAATGCAACGGCTCAAATGGAGCCAGCTGTAAAACTTTAAGAACAAGGTTAAGACTCCAAGGAGGAGCAACAGACTTAAACACAGGCCTGATTTTTACCAAGGCCTGACAAAAAGATTGCACATCTGGCACATCCGCCAAACTTTTATGTAGTAAAACTGATAAAGCCGAAATCTGACCCTTCAGGGTACTGACTGACAATCCCTTCTCCAGGCCTTCCTGAAGAAAAGATAAAAATTCTAGGAATTCTAATTCTACTCCAAGAGTATCCCTTGGATTCACACCAATAAAGATATTTATGCCACAGCTTATGGTAAATCTTTCTAGTAACAGGCTTGCGAGCCTGAATCATGGTCTCAATGACCGACTCAGAAAAACCACACTTAGACAAAATTAAGTGTTCAATCTCCAAGCAGTCAGCTTCAGAGAAATGAGATTTGGATAAAGGAAGGGACCCTGAATCAGGAGGTCCTTCCTCAGAGCTAGTCTCCAAAAGGGGGAGAGATGACATCTCCACTAGGTCTGCAAACCAGATCCTGCGAGGCCACACAGGGGCTATTAGAATCACCAAAGCTCTCTCCTGTTTGATACGAGCAATGACTCGTGGAAGGAGAGCAAATAGAGGAAACAGGTATGCCAACCTGAAAGCCCAAGTAACCGCAAAGAGCATCTATCAGAACGGCCTGCGGATCTATTGACCTTTAACCGTACCTTGGAAGCTTGGCGTTCTTATGGGGCACCATCAGATCTAACTCCGGCACCCCTGATTTGAGGACTAAGCTGGAAAACACCTGCGGAAGGAGTTCAAACTCCCTGGGATGAAAAGTCTGTCTGCTCAGAAAATCTGCTTC
Organism: Bombina bombina; assembly: GCF_027579735.1. Lineage (NCBI taxonomy): Eukaryota > Metazoa > Chordata > Amphibia > Anura > Bombinatoridae > Bombina > Bombina bombina. The sequence continues at coordinate 942,473,010 of NC_069503.1, forward strand.
CCAGTTATCTACTCCTGGAATGTGGATGACAGATAGAGAGCAATTCACAAACATGTTGTGGCCCTTTCATTTGGTCTAGCCACAGCTCCCAGAATTTTTTGAAAGGTTCTGGGGGCTCTTTTGGCAGTGATCAGTTCTCATGGAATTGCTGTGGCACCCTACCTGAACAACATATTGGTTCAGGCACCATCTTTTCAACAAGCAAAATCTCACGCAGAGATATTGTTGTCTTTTTTTCGTTCCCATGGATGGTATGTAAATCTGGAAAAAAGTTCCCATAACCCTGCTATAAGAGTAATGGTTCTTAGGGAACATAATAGATTCTCTATTGATGAAGATTTTTTCTGACAGAGGTTAGGAAAAACAAATAATTTCTTGGGACTTGGGAGAAGTCTGCTCTTCCCATCAACATTTTGGAGTTGAGGGCTATTTACAATGCTCTATCGGCTTGGCCTCAGTTGTCAGTAATCAATAATGTCCAGCACAATGTGAAGCCACAGTTGTGCAAGCTGTCAGAGGTTTAACACCAAATCCTCCAAACAAACAATAATGTATAAGTCCAAATGACAGCAGCACTCACCAACCGGTATAACATTTCACAGCTTTATTTGGAGTTTCCCCATGGTACAAGGATTAAGACGACTTAATCCTTGTACCATGGGGAAACACCAAATAAAGCTGTGAAATGGTATACCATTTGGTGAGTGCTGCTGTCATTTGGACTTATACATTAATGTTTTTTTGTGTCGTCTTAATCCTTGTACCATGGGGAAACTCCAAATGAAGCGGTGAAATTTTACACTGTTTGGTGAGTGCTGCTGTCATTTGGACTTATACATTATTGGCCTCTGTTGTCCTCAGCCCAGTTTATCAAGTTCCAGTCAGACAACATAACCTCTGTGGCTTATTCTTCAGGTTTTGCCCTTGTAAGGAATCGCCAGAAGCTTGACTTCAGAGGAAACATCCGCAGACCAGTATTTCAACCATAACACCCTGTGGGCTAGAACAGTGAAACTAGAAGTTTTAGCTCCTAGTCTAACAACCTGTAAAATGGCATCTGCAGTAATGGAATTGGCTAACTTAAGAGCTTTAAACCTATCCTGAATTTCATCCAAGGAAGTTTCTACTTGCAGAGAATCAGATAAAGTGTTGAACCAATAAGATGCTGCACTAGTCACGGTGGCAATACACACCACAGGTTGCCATTGGAAACCTTGATGAACATAAATCTTTTTCAAATAAGCCTCCAGCTTCTTGTCCATCGGATCCTTAAAAGAGTAGCTATCCTCAATAGGAATAGTGATTCTCTTAGCCAGAGTGGAAATGGCCCCTTCAACTTTGGGTACAATATACCAAGGGTCTTTAATGGAGTCCTCGACAGGAAACATTTTCTTAAAAATGGGAGACAGGAAAAGACACCCCTGGTTTCTCCCATTCCTGTGAGATTATCTCCCTGGCATGGTCCAGCACAGGAAAAACCTCTGAAGTGGAAGGTTCATCAAAGAAACTATTAAGTTTACTAGATTTTTTAGGAGTAACAAAAACAGGGATATCTGAGTCATCTAAAGTAGCTAAAACCTCCTTTTACAATACACAATGTTCAAGCTTAAAGAATCAGTCTACACCAGAATTTGTATTGTTTTAAAAGATAGACAATCCCTTTATTAGCCATTCCCCAGTTTTGCATAACCAACACAGTTATATTTATATACTTTTTACCTATGTGATTATCTTGTATCTAAGCCTCTGCAAACTTTATTTCAGTTCTTTTGACAGACTTGCAATTTAGCCAATCAGTGCTGGCTCCCAGATAACTTCACGTGCATGAGCACAGTGTTATCTATATAAAACACATGAACTAACACCCTCTAGTGGTGAAAAACTGTTAAAATGCATTCTAAAAAGAGGTGGCCTTCAAGGTCTAAGAAATTAGCATATGAACCTCCTAACTCCTTCAACTAAAAATACCAAGAGAACAAAGCAAAATTGGTGATAAAAGTAAATTGGAAAATTGTTTAAAATTACATGCCCTATCTGAATCATTAAAGTTTATTTTGGACTAGCCTGTCCCTTTAAATCTGAAGGATACCACCTCAGTCTCAGAATAAGAAATTATACTGTCCGAATCTGAGATTTCACCCTCAGAAAGTCCCGCTGAATCTTCCACATCAGACTTATGAGAAAGGGCAACTTGGGAAGCAGAACTAAGGACAGGCACCTTACTTTCTGAATTTCTTGATTTCCTCTTGTGTTTTCCCTGTAATCTGGAAATGGCAGCCAATACCGCTAAAGATACCCGGGCAGCCATTTCTGCTTTTAAATAAACTCCACTAGGATTTATAGAGGAACTGCAGGGCACTGCATGTGATGCCATTGAGGCTTGGGACATAGCAGGAGAAAGCTGAGGTATTAATTTAACAGAATCATCCTGAGAGACATTAGGCTAAAAAAATTACCTTTATTTTGCAAGGTTTTCTTGACACATGAAGATCAAAAATACCTAGGAGCTGCAATTTTTGCATCTACACATAATAAGCATGAGTTCATGAAAGCAGGCTCTTGCTCCACATCAAACATGTTGTGAAGCCGTAAATAAACTTGTACAGATAAGTTTAAAAGATTTTAATATTCAGTTAAAATAAGCTAAGGAAAAAATACATTTTAAATGTTATCCCAAATTAAGATCGATCCCCAGCTAAAATTATGTGAGAAAAGTTAAGAAAAAACATTTAATAAACATCAAATAAACTTCTAAAGTACCCCTCAGGCAACCCCACACCTCAATTACTGAGGTGCCTTAACACTACCAATTAAGACCGGATCAGGAGAAAAGAACACAGAGGTGCTCAATGGCCTAATACCATATACACGTAGTGGATAAAGGTAAGCAAAAGATGGATACTCAAAAACGAACCGCACCCGAGAGTGCAAGCAAACAGACTGGAACCTCACAGTTGCCCAGCTAACTGGATCTGAACAGCCAGGAGTCCAAAGGGGAGTCCCCATTTGTAGATTCTAAGATGTTCCTATATAGAGGGAGACAGAGCCAACATAGCCCAGCACAGTTTGATACAAGGGTGTGTGTGTTAAGGGAATAAACACACTTACATGTTCCAAAGCACATCCAGGTGCAATCAAAGCAGGTCGGAGCTTCTCAGTCGCCCAGCTGACTGACTCCAAGGGTTCAGCAGGTCACACAAAACTCCCAAAATGTTCAGGGATGATAAATATCACCAGATAAAACAGCAGCAAGTGTATAAATAAAAGCATATAATTTATTAAAAGCGATGCGTTTCTCAGCCACTGGAGTTTTGTGTGACCTGCTGAACCCTTGGAATCAGTCAGCTGGGCGGCTGAGAAGCTCCAGCCTGATTTAATTAATTAAATACTTTCCCAAGGTATTTAGGAAGGTGTTTTTCCTTTCTCAGATTTATCTACTTGTATTTTCACAGAAACAAAATAAAAACTGTTCATTCTTATATTTTAATAGGCTTTCGGTTTGCCTTTCTTTAATTTATCAAGCTTGAGAACACAAGGCCAATTTATCAAATGTCTGTCGGACCTGATCCAACAGTGCAGATCAGGTCCGACAGACATCGCTGAATGCGGAGAGCAATACACTCTCCGTATTCAGCATTGCACCAGCAGCTCTTGTGAGCTGCTGGTGCAACGCCACCCCCTGCAGACTCGCGGCCAATCAGCCGCCAGCAGGGGGTGTCAATCAACCCGATCGTACTCGATCGGGTTGAATTCCGACGATGTCTGTCTGCCTGCTCAGAGCAGGCGGACAGGGTTATGGAGCAGCGGTCTTTAGACCACTTCTTCATAACTGCTGTTTCTGGCAAGCCTGCAGGCTCGCCAGAAACACGGGGCCTCAAGCTCCATTCAGAGTTTGATAGATAGGTCCCCATGTGTTTACCTGAATCACACCAAGAGACTGAATAATATATTTTAGCTTTTTGATGAATCTAATATTTTTTTCTGGAAAACGTTTTACAACTGACATTAAAAATATATTTATAAAAACAAAACAATTAAAAAAAATTATAATATAATAAAAAATGCTACTAGAGTACTGAATATAAGACATTTGGAAGGTGTGTAATAAAAAGATTTAGATACTGGTGAAACAGAATTTTTACAGATGGTGTGTTATAAATATATGGTTAAAATAGAAGAGCATAAGAATGACTTATTTTTCTATATATAATGATTAAAATGTAATAGCACCGGTATTACTTCTTTTCTAAAGAGTGCAATTAAAGAAAAAAAAAATGTATGTACCACGTCATCTGTCAATGAATAAAACGTGCAAGAGAATTGAATCTTTTTGTTTAAATAATTTTAAAGACTACAGACCAGAAAGAGTACTTGAAGTATGTTTCTATATCTGTAGAACTCTATTTCTATCATTAAAACGTTTAGAGATCCTGGGCGCCCTTTTCTGTACAGGGGAATTAAACTCTAATTTGTGGCCGATTCACACAAATAGTGCTGTTTTTGACCTAAAATGACCACTATCCATGTGTGCTTAAAGCAAATACAGAATGCAGTAATATTTGTGGCATACTGACAAACCAAAACCCTTTCTCTATGCATCCAGTGTTGGATATTTTAATGCTGAATGCTCAGTGATTCTGGAGCACTTCCTAAATTATATATCTTATATTCCAAATTGAAAATTAAGTAGACTTAGTGGAAGCATCTATTTCATTTAAGAAAGTCTCTTTGTATAAATCAAAATCAGGTAATGAAAATGTTAAAGCTACTTTGCTTCTTAAAGGGCAGATTAACCACTTTTTTAAAAGATATTTATAGCATCTCCATATATTTTGAAAGTAGTTAGTAGTTGTGTATGGTAAGAAACAAATTAATGCCCCCAAAAAGTTTTGATTCAAATGGGTAAGAAACCCAAACATTTTCTTTTTTTATTCAGACAGAGCAAAGCATTTTAAAAAAAGTTTAAAATTTACATTTATTATTAAATTTGCTTCGTTACCATGATATTCTGTGTTGAGGAGATACCTAGGTAGGCATTTGGAGCACTACTTGGCAGGAAATAATGCTGCCATCTAGTGATCTTGCAAATGGATAAAATTGTTGCAAAACTGCTTCTATATAGTGCTCCAGAAATGGGCAGGCTCCTAAGCATATGTCCCTGCTTTTCAACAAAAGATACCAAAAGAAAGAAAGAAAAATGATAACAGAAGTAAATTAGAAATTAATCATGAAAGAAAATTTTGGAGTTTCATATCCCTTTAACTATGAAGAAACCAAATGTTACCTGGCTTGTAAATAGTAACTTAAACAGTAAAGTTAGAACACATGCACTTTTTTATTGTTAAGTTTTTTTATATTGTATATATAGGACATTGTAATAAAAAAATAATATAGGGTTCAATGGTCCAGAATTGTTTACTTTGAAAGACTAACATCTGTAAATACCAAGAAAAATATTGTTTACATGAACAAAGTGCCAGTCTAGTAGCAAACTCAGGCTTAGTTTGTTGTGTATGTTGCAGGCTCACGCTTAATTGACAGGCAAGTGTGTACATTGTGGGTACACCACTCAGAAGCTTATAATGTTTTGAGACTGGCAACTTTTAAACAATCTCAAATTAATATCAGAGTAAAAAAAAAAACAAAGCTATTCTAATAGCAAGTATATTGTAAATTCATCATCATCAGATCATTAATTTACGGCTAGATTACGAGTTTTGAGTTATGAGTGAAAAAGCCTCATAACGCTGCTTTTTCACTACCACTGCTATTACGAGTCTTGTATGTATAGCTGTATCGCACACTTTTTTGGCCGCCGCGCAACATAACTACCGCACATTTTAAAAAGTCATTTTTCAATGGGACTTCCACAGCGCCGGTATTACGAGTTTGCCTGCCTGGCCAAAAAGTGAGCGGTACAGCCTACAACTACAATATCTGTACCGCCACCTGAAAGTCAGTAGTTATGAGTTTTACGCTACATAGCTGTACTATAAAACTCATAACTAAAGTGTTACAAAGTACACTAACACCCATAAACTACCTATGAACCCCTAAACCGAGGCCCTCCCACATAGCAAACACTAAAATAAAATTATTAACCCCTAATCTGCCGCTCTGGACATCGCCGCCACTATAATAAACATATAAACCCTAAACCGCCGTACTCCCACATTGCAAACACTAGTTAAATATTATTAACCCCTAATCTGCTGCCCCTAATGTCGCCGCTACTCTACTAAAGTTATTAACCCCTAAATCTCTCTGGCCTCCCACATCACTAACATTAAATAAATATATTAACCCCTAGGTCTAACTCTAACACCCCTAACTTTAATATAATTAAAATAAATCTAAATAAAACCTACTATTAATAACTAAATAATTCCTATTTAAGACTAAATACTTATCTGTAAAATTAAATCCTAAGCTAGCTACAATATAACTAATAGTTACATTGTAGCTATCTTAGGTTTTATTTTTATTTTACAGGTAAGTTTGTATTTATTTTAACTAGGTAGAATAGTTAGTAAATAGTTATTAACTACTTACTAACTACCTAGTTAAAATAAATACAAAGTTACCTGTAAAATAAAACCTAACCTGTCTTACACTAAAACCTAACATTACACTAAAATTAACCCTTTCATGACATAGGCAATTGTTCAAGTTCTGAACGTAAACGAAACCTTGAATTTCAGCTATATGTCTTTTCAACCATAATTTACCCCTTTCACATTAAGTGCACCCACACTAATTATATATTGTTTTTTAGAGGACAGATAGGGCTTTCTTTTGGCATAAAAGATTTATTTCTCAACTATAATTTTATATAAAAAAAATCAAAGTAAGTGTGAGAAATTAAGAAATTTGAAGCTTTCCAAATGATTTTATTGTGAATATCATCATCCTGATATATGTTACTGCAATAAAACACCCATACTTGTGTTAAGCGATGTCCCATGAGTATAACGATACCCCCCATGTACAGGTTTTCTGAGTTTTCTGGAATTTACAAGGCCCAACATACGGCCTACCCATTTACATAGAAATCTGGCACATTCATTTTCTGGGCTTAAGTTGCCTTTCATACATTATAGCAGCCCAGGAATGAAAATGACCCCATCATGGCATACCATTTACAAAAGTAGACACCCTAGGGTATTCCAAAAGGGCCATGTCACGTCTTTTTGTGAAGCCCCTTAGTCACAACACCTGGCCAAATGTAGTGGTCATTTTTGTTGTATGCGTTTTTTACACAAACACTGCACTTTGGCTGTTTCTGTCATCAAGCTTTTATGTTTTACTGCTATAAAACACACATATTTGTGTTTGTCAATGTCCTACGAGTACAACAGTACCCCCCATGTACAGGTTTCACGGGGTTTACAGGAGTTACTGGGCCAAATATGGGGTCTGCCCATTTCAGTCTTTATGCATGGAAATTTGGCACCTTAATTTTCTGTGCCTATGTCCTCTTTGAGACATTATAGCAGCCCAGGAATGAAAATTACCCCATCATGGCATACCATTTTCAAAAGAAGACACCCTAGGGTATTCCAAAAGGCCCATGTCACATATTTTTGTGAAGCCCCTTAGTCACAACACCTGGCCAAATGTAATGGTGATTTTTTTTGCATGCGTTTTTTGCACAAACACTGCACTTTGGCTGTCTCTGTCATCAACCTTTTATGTTTTGCTGCTATAAAACACACATATTAGTGTTTGTCAAGGTCCTACGAGTAAAACAGTACCCCCCATGTACAGGTTTTATGGGGTTTACAGAAGTTACAGGGCCAAATATGGGGTCTGCCCATTTCAGTTTTTATGCATGGAAATTTGGCACCTTAATTTTCTGTGCCTATGTCCTCTTTAAGACGTTATAGCAGCCCAGGAATGAAAATTACCCCATCATGGCATACCATTTTCAAAAGAAGACACCCTAGGGTATTTCAAAAGGCCCATGTCACATATTTTTGTGAAGCCCCTTAGTCACAACACCTGGCCAAATGTAATGGTGATTTTTTTTGCATGCGTTTTTTGCACAAACACTGCACTTTGGCTGTCTCTGTCATCAACCTTTTATGTTTTGCTGCTATAAAACACACATATTAGTGTTTGTCAAGGTCCTACGAGTAAAACAGTACCCCCCATGTACAGGTTTTATGGGGTTTACAGAAGTTACAGGGCCAAATATGGGGTCTGCCCATTTCAGTTTTTATGCATGGAAATTTGGCACCTTAATTTTCTGTGCCTATGTCCTCTTTAAGACGTTATAGCAGCCCAGGAATGAAAATTACCCCATCATGGCATACCATTTTCAAAAGAAGACACCCTAGGGTATTTCAAAAGGCCCATGTCACATATTTTTGTGAAGCCCCTTAGTCACAACACCTGGCCAAATGTAATGGTGATTTTTTTTGCATGCGTTTTTTGCACAAACACTGCACTTTGGCTGTCTCTGTCATCAACCTTTTATGTTTTGCAGCTATAAAACACACATATTAGTGTTTGTCAAGGTCCTACGAGTAAAACAGTACCCCCCATGTACAGGTTTTATGGGGTTTACAGAAGTTACAGGGCCAAATATGGGGTCTGCCCATTTCAGTTTTTATGCATGGAAATTTGGCACCTTAATTTTCTGTGCCTATGTCCTCTTTAAGACGTTATAGCAGCCCAGGAATGAAAATTACCCCATCATGGCATACCATTTTCAAAAGAAGACACCCTAGGGTATTTCAAAAGGCCCATGTCACATATTTTTGTGAAGCCCCTTAGTCACAACACCTGGCCAAATGTAATGGTGATTTTTTTTGCATGCGTTTTTTGCACAAACACTGCACTTTGGCTGTCTCTGTCATCAACCTTTTATGTTTTGCAGCTATAAAACACACATATTAGTGTTTGTCAAGGTCCTACGAGTAAAACAGTACCCCCCATGTACAGGTTTTATGGGGTTTACAGAAGTTACAGGGCCAAATATGGGGTCTGCCCATTTCAGTTTTTATGCATGGAAATTTGGCACCTTAATTTTCTGTGCCTATGTCCTCTTTAAGACGTTATAGCAGCCCAGGAATGAAAATTACCCCATCATGGCATACCATTTTCAAAAGAAGACACCCTAGGGTATTTCAAAAGGCCCATGTCACATATTTTTGTGAAGCCCCTTAGTCACAACACCTGGCCAAATGTAATGGTGATTTTTTTTGCATGCGTTTTTTGCACAAACACTGCACTTTGGCTGTCTCTGTCATCAACCTTTTATGTTTTGCTGCTATAAAACACACATATTAGTGTTTGTCAAGGTCCTACGAGTAAAACAGTACCCCCCATGTACAGGTTTTATGGGGTTTACAGAAGTTACAGGGCCAAATATGGGGTCTGCCCATTTCAGTTTTTATGCATGGAAATTTGGCACCTTAATTTTCTGTGCCTATGTCCTCTTTGAGACATTATAGCAGCCCAGGAATGAAAATTACCCCATCATGGCATACCATTTTCAAAAGAAGACACCCTAGGGTATTTCAAAAGGCCCATGTCACATATTTTTGTGAAGCCCCTTAGTCACAACACCTGGCCAAATGTAGTGCTCCTTTTTTTTTGTATGCGTTTTTTGCACAAACACTGCCCTTTGGCTGTTTCTGTCATCAACCTTTTATGTTTTGCTGATATAAAACACACATATTTGTGTTTGTCAATGTCCTAAGAGTAAAACAGTACCCCCCATGTACAGGTTTTATGGGGTTTACAGATGTTACAGGGCCAAATATGGGATCTGCCCATTTACATAGAAAATTGGCACATTCATTTTATGGGCCTTTGTCCTCTTTGAGACATTATAGCAGCCCAGGAATGAAAATTACCCCATCGTGGCATACCATTTATAAAAGTAGACAACCCAGGGTATTGAAAAAGGACTATGTTTAGTCTTTGTTTGTAGCCACTTAGTCACAACATCTGGCCAAAGGTAATGTTCATATTTCAGTTTTAGTTTATCACAAAAACACTGCCTTTTTGCTGTTTATATCATCCTTTTATGTTTTACTGCTATAATACACCCATCTTTGTGTTCAGTGATGTCCCATGAGTACAACAATACCCCCTATGTACAGGTTTTATGTGGTTTTAGGAAGTTACAGTGCCCAATATAGGGTCTGCCAATTTGCATGGAAATTGGGCATATTGATTTTATGGACCTTTGTTGCCTTTGAGACAGTATGGCAGCGCAGGAATGAAAATTACCCCACCATGGCATACCATTTGCAAAAGTAGACAACCCAGGGTATTAAAAAAGGACTATGTTTAGTCTTTTTTTGTAGCCACTTAGTCACAAAACCTGGTCAAATTTAGTGGTCATATTTTTTTATTTGCTTTTTTCACACAGACTTTGCATGTTTTCTATTTAGATCAACATCATTATATTTTTTACTGCTATAATACACCCATATCTGTGTTCAGTGATCTCCCATGAGTGCAACAATACCCCCTATGCACAGGTTTTATGTGGTTTTAGGAAGTTACAGGGCCCAATATAGGGTCTGCATAGAAATTTGGCACATTGATTTTCTGGCCCTATGTTGCCTTTGAGACAGTATGGCAGCCCAGGAATGAAAATTACCCCCCTCATGACATACCATTTGCAAAAGTAGATAACTCAGGATATTCTAAAAGGAGTATTTTAGTTGTTTTGTATAACTTATAATGGCCTTAGAGTGGATGGGCTTAACATATAAAGGGACAGGACAAGGTCAGGGGATTTATGAAGTTAGGAATACAGAATAATAAAATAAAATAAATTAGGAACACATACAGATTGCTTTCAAATTAAAAGTTTAACTCTGTGTGATATATTCGAAAGCAATCAGTGATACAGAGGCCAGGTTGAGAGGGGCAGTCAGGGCAATGGTAACTAGAATCCCTCCTCCCTCCTTTTTTATAGCAGACTCTGCATCTTTTCTGGGGTGTTAATTTGCAGGCAGTGGGGGGGATCCTAGTGGGAAAATGCCTGCCACAGAGTCGCTCAACATTTTCAGATTGAACAGTGGGAGGATTAGGGGTCTGGTTAAACAAAATATCAGATGTTACATTTAACACAAATTCCAAAAAAGTATAAGTTTTCCCTGTGCCTGTTTTTTTGTACAGCACATATGCATTATATACTGCGATCTGCATAATATAAAAGGCTACTTTTTTGTACCAAGTTCTAGTTTTTCTTTGAATTAGATATGGCTGCAGGCACCGGTCAGCTAAATCTACCCCCCCCATGTTTTTGTTGTACTCCACAATGCACTTTGGCTTTCGGATCTGTGCAGATCTTCCCTTCACAGACACTGGCACTGTAGCTTCATCGTGCATTGTGGAGAGCATGTACACATCTTTTTTATCAGTGTACCGAAGGGCCAGTAGCTCATTGTGGCGTAAAGCTGACGTTGTGCCCCTACTTTTTTTTCCATATGTCAGCTTCTGGGGGAAACCTTTGCGATTTTTTCTTGTTGTGCCACAGGCCACGGTTTCAAAATAAAACAAAAATTTTAATAGCTCTGTGCTGGTGTAAAAATTATCGAGCCACAAATGGTACCCTTTATTTAGCAGGGGTAGTAGGAGATCCCACACAATTTTCCCACTTGTGCCAACTGAATCTGGGCAGCCAGGTGGATCCAAGTGGCTATCCTTTCCCTGGTAGATGCGAAATGCCCAGGTATACCCAGTACTGCATTCACAGAGCTTATAAAATTTTACCCCATAGCGGGACCTCTTGGATGGTATATATTGCTTGAAAAGCAATCTCCCCTTAAATTTCATGAGGGACTCATCAATGCAAATGTCCTGCTCAGGTATGTAAACTTCTTTAAATTTTTGGGACAGGTGGCTTATCAGGGGCCTTAGTTTATATAACCTGTCATGCAGGGGGTCATTTTTGGGGGGGCACTTGGTATTATCATTAAAATGGAGAAACCGCAGCAATTGTTCATATCTGTCCCTCTTCATAACCCCTGGAAAAAGAGGGGTAGCCAGGATGGGGTTCTGGCTCCAGTATGAACGAATGCTGGGTTTCTTCACAATCCCCATTATTAATGTCAGGGCCCAAAACTTTTTAATCTCTGGTATGTCAGTGGGATGCCAGGTATTTTTTCTGACATACAGAGATTGGGGATTTTTGGACAGATACTGGCTGGCATATAAATTTGTTTGAGCAACTATATGCTCAAACATAGCATCTGTCAGAATCAGTGACATATAGTTTATTGGCTCACATACTGGAACATCACTTGTTATGCCAGGAGTCTCAGTAAATTCTGGCATTTCTGGGGCAGTGAAATTTGGGGGTATCCAATTTTGGTCATTTGTGCGACGCCTCCTTTTAGGTGGCGGGCAGGGAGCACCAGCATCAGATGTATCACTCAGGGGCTCTATATCTGATGCCGTAAGGGTTGCGCTGTCAGACAGAGCAGAGAGGGTTTCACTCCCTGAATCTGCGGCAAGAATGGCATAAGCCTCTTCTGCTGAATAGCGTGCCATAAGGGATTTTTTTCAGTACAAAGTACCACTTCACCACCACCAATTACCACTTCACCTTCCCCAAAATCCCACTAAACCACCCCAATTACCACCTCCCAATTACCACCCACCTATTCCCACCCACCCTATTCCCTTTTTTTTTTTTTTTTTTTTAAATTATGATTTTTTCTTTATATATATTTTTTTTTTTTTTTTTTTTTTTATAAACTAAAAAAAAAAAGGAACTGGGAAGGGTAGTGATTGGGAACAGCAGGGAAGGGGTTAATAATAACTAAAGATCCCCACAAATAAACTTTTGGGCACTGATCAAAGCCCTGACAGGCTGATCACTGTGATATTAGGCTGATCACAGTAGCAGCTCAGTGATCAGCAGCAAAAACAATATATATATATATTTGTAACCCCCACAAATAAACCCCCAACGCTTTTGATCAACACTGATCAAAGCCCTAACAGGCTAAGCAAGTTATATTAGGCTGATCACAGTAGCAGCTCTGTGATCAGCAGCAAAAAAAATATATATATTGTTTGTAACTATATTTTTTCTCCCTCTCTAGCTTTCTGCAGCACACACCAACACTAAACTGTCTTCCTCTCTCTCTCAGATCGCACTGAGAGCAGAGAGGAAGCGGATACACTTGTAACAGCCAATGATTCCACTCATTGGCTGCTACAGTGTTACAGGGGACAATCGATACACCCCCTCCATGCTGATTGGATCCTGGGGGAGTGCCAGAGGTGCTAGGCACATCCCCCAACCGGATCCACAACAAACAAAATAACGGAGGGGGCACAGGAGCTGAAAACCGTTATGCCGTTCTATTCCGTCATAACGGCTCTAAAGCCCAGTGTAATTATGACGGAATGGAACGGCATAACGGCGTTAAAAGGTTAAATACATTTATCTAAATTACACAAAATAAAAAAGAAATTATCAAATATTTAAGCTAATTACACTTAATCTAATAGCCCTATCAAAATAAAAAAGCCCCCCCAAAATAAAAAAAACCCTAGCCTACAATAAACTGCCAATGGCCCTTAAAAGGGCCTTTTGCGGGGCATTGCCCCAAAGAAATCAGCTCTTTTACCTGTAATTAAAAAATAAAAACAACCCCCCAACAGTAAAACCCACCACCCACACAACCAACCACCCCAAAAAACCTACCTAAAAAACCTAAGCTCCCCATTGCCCTGAAAAGGGCATTTGGATGGACATTTCCCTTAAAAGGGCATTTAGCTCTTTTCCGGTGCCCAAAGTTCTTAATCTAAAAATAAAACCCACCCAATAAACCCTTAATAAAACCTAACCGTAACCCCCGAAGATCCACTTACAGTTTTTGAAGACCGGACATCCATCCTCATCAAGCCGGGAGAAGTCTTCATCCCAACGGCAAGAAGTCCTCAACGAAGCCGGGAGAAGTCTTCATCCAAGTGGTAAGATGTCGTCCTCCAGGCAGGCAGAAGTCTTCATCCAGATGGCATCTTCTATCTTCATCCTTCCGACGTGGAGCGGCTTCATCTTCAAGACATCCGGCGCGGAGCATCCTCTTCTTTCGATTCCTCTTGAAGAATGAAGGTTCCTTTAAATGAAGTAATCCAAGATAACGTCCCTTGAATTCCGATTGGCTGATAGAATTCTATCAGCCAATCGGAATTAAAGGGGAAAAAAATCCTATTGGCTGATGCAATCAGCCAATAGGATTGAGCTTGCATTCTATTGGCTGATTGGAACAGCCAATAGAATGCAAGCTCAATCCTATTGGCTGATTGTCACAGCCAATAGGATTTATTTTCCCCTTTAATTCCGATTGGCTGATAGAATTCTATCAGCCAATCGGAATTCAAGGGACACCATCTTGGATGACGTCATTTAAAGGAACCTTCATTCTTCAAGAGGAATCGAAAGAAGAGGATGCTCCGCGCCAGATGTCTTGAAGATGGAGCCGCTCCGCGTCGGAAGGATGAAGAGGTATGTGTGAAATTGCTCCCCTAAACTAGAGTGTATTGTTTAGAACATTAGAATATTCCTGCAAAATTTACCCATTGTTATACAGGTTAATCCTAAGGATTATTACATAGTCACTGTGTATACAATATCCATTGTTTCAATAGTGCGTTTTTAAAACATTGCATTATGTAAAATGTATTAATAAAAGGACGTCTTTTTTAACATTTAATTTTTTTAAAAATCTTTTGCAGCTATAATTGTGTATAGGTATATGAAATTAAACTTTCATGATTCAGATCGAGCAAGCACTTTTAACCCCTTAAGGACCACATCACTTTTCAATTTTCTGTCCGTTTGGGACGAAGACTATTTTTACATTTTTTAATTTACTAAAAAAAAAAATAATATAAAATATGAGGAAAAAATGGAAAAAAAAACAAAAAAAACACATACTTTTTCTAAATTTGACCCCCAAAATCTGTTACACATCTACAACCACAAAAAAACACCAATGCTAAATAGTTTCTAAATTTTGTCCTGAGTTTAGAAATACCAAATGTTTACATGTTCTTTGCTTTTTTTGTAAGTTATAAGGCAATAACTACATTTCCAAACCATTTTTTTTTCAAAATTAGCGCTAGTTACATTGGAACACTAATATCTTTCAGGAATCCCTGAATGTCGCTTGATATGTATATATATTTTTTTTAGAAGACATCCCAAAGTATTGATCTAGGCCCATTTTGGAAAATTTCATGCCACCATTTCACTGCCAAATGCGATCAAATAAAAATAAAATTGTTCACTTTTTCACAAACTTTAGGTTTCTCACTAAAATTATTTACAAACTACTTGTGCAATTATGGCATAAATGGTTGTAAATGCTTCTCTGGGATCCCCTTTGTTCAGAAATAGCAGACATATTTGGCTTTGGCGTTGCTTTTTGGTAATTAGAAGGCCGCTAAATGCCACTGCTCACCACACGTGTATTATGTCCAGCAGTGAAGGGGTTAATTATGGAGAATGTAGGGAGCTTCTAGGGTTAATTTTAGCGTTAGTGTAGTGTAGTAGACTCCACAAAGTTCAAGCCGCTACAGACACAGAAGCGATGACGTAATCCGGGGAGGACAAACAGAGTACTCCAAACAAGCACAGGCGGCAGGGGTGCAAGCTGCAGAAAAACGGCAGGTGCAGCCGTAAGTAAATGTAACAAGAAAAAAAGGTAGCAGCTGCACTGATAAGGAGAATAGATCAGGGCTGACAAAAAAAGTTAAAAATAATTCAACCTTTATTAGGACATATAAAAATGGACAGTACAGGGCACACAAACTCCCTGACTAGTTTCGTGCTCCATTGAGCACTTAATCATAGGGTGAGTTTGTTCAGTGTTCATAGCCTATTTAAAGGCACAGAACACCTGAAGACAATCATACATTAAAATACAACAATACAATGTTAAAATTACATTCTAATTCTACCTTATTGCAAACTCTATAGACATTTTACAAAGATGGACCAAAGAGCAAATAATCAAAATAATATCCCATAAAGGATTATAGTATTAATCAAATGTAGAATCTCCTATATGTGAAGCAATAAACTTACAAACTGCTAAATACTAAACCAATAGACTTATCTAAGTCACCAATAGCATTTATATGATATTACTTCTAATACACTATAACATAATATTGTACTAAAATAATGTGTATATCAATTCTATTAAATAGTAATTATAGAGGGGGGGGGGCGGAGCCAGCTACACTACTGAGAAGACGCATCTCTAGTTATCTCAGTATCCCGAGTGCTAATTTTTCCTTTTAAACCCCTTTTTTTCTACCTAAATACCCCAGTTTCTTTCATTCCCCTAAGTCTTTGGACATTTATCCCCTGAATTAGCCCGTCAGAGAGAACGCAGCGGGCTAGCTGCGAGTAACATCAAAGTACCGGGAGGTCAGGCCGCAGCCGCATCTTACTACTCCTGATTGCAACGGAGTACTCACTTTCTTGCGGCCCATGGTCACCTCATCTAGTAATCCGGAACAACTGGTGACGCAGCCCGGAGCATCTAACACCTGAACCCAGGACTCCTTACCTGGTTCTGCTGAGTTGTGACATCTTTTTTTGCTCCGTTCAATATTACTTGAGAGCACTCCGCCTAATAGAGAACGGGCCTGCATACTTCCCGTTGGAACTAACCTGGACCGCTCTGGCTGAACATCCTGAAGCTCAGTGACCCACCCGGTCTTGAAGATCCCAGCTGCCTTTTTGCGAATACAGGTACTTTTACGCTTAATAAGGGGAGAAATCTCAATAAGCACTGAGGTGCACTTGTTTCTTCAACCCCTGAACCGCACCCACGTGGCTGCTTAATAAGGCCTTATTTGAACGCACAGGGCAGAGCAATTCTATACGCAACTGGGACTAATATTAATTTCATTGGCACTAATTACTTGGATATTAACTCCTTAACTATATTATCAGAAACCCTTAAACTGGTACTTTTGACAGAGGTATCTCTGTATCCCGGACAGGGATATTTTTGCATTTTTGGATAAAGGCATCTTTTGAATCTAGATATAAGGAGAGCTACAACTTAAGAGAGAAAGTCGTTTTGTAGTACAGTCAGCAGCATCAAATCACACAGCTACAGTCCTTTTATTAATTAAAGAAGGAAGAGAAAGGAAGAAAAGAGGTGGGAAAAAGAGAATTAAGAGAGGGAGAAAAGAAAGAAGGAGAAAGGAGGGGGGAAAGAAAGGAGAGGAAGAAGAATTTTTTCCCTTTATGTGATTATAGGCTGTTGGTTTGACCTATCTACATATCATTCTGTCATTGATTAACTTAATCTTGCGCCACCAACTTAGGCTCAGGAGACCTACTGAATATTCCTTCTGACAGCTCTTAAAGGGACACACTCCTGAATAAGAACTCTCTGTTACAGGTTCCAGGGCCATAACCTAACTACCTCTTCACCTCCCTTTCCCGTAGGCCCACAGGAATAATAACCCTTACCCTCCCCATTTCATTTTATTTTACTAACTTTTATCCAGAAAAGATGATGTGCTGAGAGCACTCTGCAGGGGAGGGGTGCCGAATCTGCATTATACGTTCAATACTTATCATTGGAGATCATACCTATCAGCTTGAATCTCTAACATTACCTTTTACATACCGGACACTGAACATGTCTCATTCACAAAAAAAGAAGACAAAGCATGCTGACCCCCCAAAAAGAACCCTCTCTGACCATTTTATTCATAAGTCAGCATACGAACAAGACATGTCAGATGAGGATTCCAGGGAGTCCCTTACCACCACGAAAGACCCTCATAGATCTACTTCTCATCATTCTGACGGGTTAATGAACCAGCACTCCTCTATCTTAGAATCTATAAAAGATCTTTCTGACAAGATGGACTCTCTTCACTCCTCACTAAAACAAGAACTAAAAGCCTCAGTCTCAGAACTCAAAAGAGACATCTCTCTTCTTGGTGAAAGAACCGAAAATCTGGAAAAAAAAAACAAGAAGATCTACATCTAGACCACTCTAATTTACTGACTTACACGCAGTCGCTTGCAGAAATGATTACAGATTTGGAAACGAAATTGGCGGACCTTGAAGATAGGTCCTGCCGCAACAATATAAGAATACTTGGCATTCCAGAAGAAGTGAGCACCGCTGACCTCCCCAAATATCTCATAGATCTGTTCAAAGAGCTTCTGGGGTCAGTACAGGAACAAGAAGCTCTGATTGATATAGCTCACCGTGCTCTGCGACCGAGAACAGCACCTTCTGGCTCCTCCAGAGACGTCATCCTTAGGTTACATTATTTTACGTTCAAAGAGAAACTTCTCAGAGCCTCTTTTCAAAATAAACAGCTAAAAGACCCATACCAATCTATCCAGATCTTTCCCGACTTATCCACCCACACACTGAATAAAAGGTGCTCCTTTCAACAAATAACTCAGACATTACGTCAAAACAATATCAAATACAGATGGGGCTTCCCGGTCAAGCTGTTCTTTCAGATAGAAGAGCAATCATATATTGTTTCCACTATCGAACAAGGCTACAAAATCCTACATACAGCAGGACTTCTTCGTTCTCCAAATACACCCAAAGATTCCACAGCTCCTCCCGAGAAGCTTAATGTCACCGCTCCAGAGTGGAGGCCTCTTCCACAACGATTCAGCTAAAAGAAAAGAACTTCACACTCAGTAAGGAGGTTTTTGATATGGGTTGAATATATGCAGACCCTCCCACTCATTAACTGCCTCCTTCTATCTTATTAACAAGTGAACATAATTTAGTTAGTCATTCTTCCCGGAAACCATATGACTACACCACGCTGAAGATGGTAACGTAGTGAAGTTTACTTTGTTTCTATGTTTTTCTTTTTTCTTTGTTATTGTTCTTCTTTTTATTTGTTGTGCGGTTAATGCACTATCAGTTATGCTTATATTGTCTAGTTACATAAATACGACTATGTCCCAACACCGCTTTATGACCCATACGGTCTTAACCTATTATACTTTCTTAAAGACAGCACTATTATTCTTATCAGAGTCACCACATAGTTAGATATACATTACATGAAACGTCAGTTAAATGATATTGATCAAAATTGGGCAGAACCCTCAGCATATTAAATACATCCCCCCACTCTCTTACTGAATGAATATAACCTAATCAATCTTCACCTAAGAAATCATCTGATGACATCACATTGGGGATTACATTGTATTGTAATGTTGTTTGCTGTGTTCTCCTGTTTTTTCTTCCCTTTGTTGGTCTTTTCTTAGTTCATTATGTGATTATTACATTGCCAATATAGCTATTGTGGTTTATGTACTTTGTCTCCTTATATTCTAACATTGTTATATGCTATATGATCCACTATATATTATGTAAATTTGACTGATATACATATCTTTCCCCCCCCCCTCTCCTGTTCAATCTGGTCTCTTTCAGGAAAAATACATAGTTTAGATATTTTACACATAGAACTCATGACTAGTTTGTCTCCATATTAGATTCCGGCACTCCCCCCCTCCTTATTGTCATATTTACCTATTCCTTTTTATACTAATATTCCATATTAGTAGCTTAAATATACAAGCACCTCAACTTGATTAATTTCCCTCACTTCTACTACCCTATAGCACTCGGTTTACGAATATCATTATAATATTACGAATTCGTTCTTTATTTAATCTTTATTTTTCTCTGGCCTAGTTATATTTATAATTACGTTTCATTCTAACCCCCTCACAACTCATCCCCCATTTCCTACTATTACAATAAAGTACTATTCTAGTCACCCCACCTAATTTAATAGTCACTTTAAATCTGCATTATTCTAAACCCCTCACTACCTCCCAACTCCATAATTTTTGAGCGGCTCTTGTCCGCTGACCATCCACTCCCTTTACTTTGAATATTAACAGTATTACGGTGCATACAGTCCAACTGATTACTCTTGTGAGTTCTCTAGAGTTATATAAGTGAATAGAATAGAAAGGGAGGAGAGAGAGGGAATTTCCCTTTTTTTTTTTTTTTTTTCCCTTACTCTTTTCCCTATACCCTATCCTTCTCACCTTCCCTATCCATCCCATTTAGTAGTTATGGACCAATTACGTTTCTTAACCCTCAACACACAAGGCCTTAACTCCCCTACCAAACGCAGCCTTATGTTAAATATGCTGCAACGCACTAAGATAGATATCGCTCTGCTGCAGGAAAAACCTTGGCTACCCAACACAGTCCCCTCCCGCCGATATAAGAAATACCCAGTAATTATTGAAGCATCATTCAATACTAAGTCTAGGGGGGTTGCTGTACTGATTAGCTCCCAGGTAAATTATGAGCCACTCTACATAGAAATTGACCCGCAAGCTAGGTTCATTGTGTTAATTTGTAGATTAAACGATAAACTTTTCACTATTGTAAACGCATATGCACCCAACACAAAACAACTCAGATTTCTCAGACGATTACTAGATTTGGTGTCGACCATTCAGCAGGGTGAGCTAATATTAGGAGGTGATATGAATATGATATGGGACCTCACGCTAGATAGATTAGGCCCAAATATTTCATCGGGTGAGAGATCTACACACCCTCTCTCAGTATCATTTCAGAACCTGATTGCAAAATTCGATCTGTATGATGTTTGGAGGGCATTACACCCTTTTGATAAGGAATTTACCTTTTATTCTCCACCACATCATTCTTATAGCCGTATTGATTTTTTCTTCATGAGCTCGCGGGCCTTAAAACAGGTGACTCTAGCTACGATCCACCCAATTTCTTGGTCAGACCATGACGCTGTCCTACTTACATTAGGTCTACAACCCACAGTCATCCCTCCTTATTCCTGGCGACTTAAAAATTATCTAATCACCCACCCAACCCTCAAACTTGAATTCTTAGACTTAATAAGAACTTACCTTGAAGTCAATGATACTCCTCAGGTCTCTGCAGAAATATTATGGGCATCTTTAAAAGCTTTTTTGAGGGGACATTACATCACTAAAGAAGTTCAGTTCAAACAGACACAAAACTCATCCCTAGCCACACTAAACTGTCATCTTAGGTCACTTAAAAGTAATCTTGCTACCTCTTATACTATAGATTTAAACTCTCAAATATCTGATCTTAAGAGCCAGATTAAGGACTTAGAACTACAAAGAGCACAGGCAAATTTGGAAAAACTTAAACAAATCTACTACTACAAAAGCAATAAGACCTCCTCCCTTTTAGCTTCTAAACTAAGACACAGAACTGCACAGACCAAAATCGTACGAATTAATTCAAGAGGTGGAGTGGTCACTTCACCCAATGACATCGGGGAGACCTTCCGAGCATACTACTCAGACTTGTATAATCTATCAGATTTGGATTTTTCCCCTCTTCTTGAAACTTAGGAGATCCGACGATTTTTAGAATCTCTCAACCTCCCTTCGGTTAATCCTGAGCTCTGTCAGGACCTTACTGCCCAAATCACCCTGAAAGAATAATAATAATAATAATAATAAGATAATAATAATAATAAGATAATATTAAAGACCTTAAAATTTCTAAGTCCCCAGGCCCATACGGATTTACAGGCCAGTTCTATAAGAAGTATACTGCCATAGTAGCCCCTGTTCTATGCAGAGTTTTCAATGAGGTGATGGGAAAAGGTTCCTTTCGCTCTGAAAATTTGATGGCATCTATCACTACTATTCTTAAGCCGGGTAAAAACCCTTTAGATGGTGGGAGCTACCGTCCCATCTCCTTGTTGAACCTCGATACGAAGCTGTATGCTAAAATTTTAGCTAATCGTCTATCCAAACTACTTCCTACCTTGGTACACCCTAATCAGGTCGGATTTATTCCCATGAGAGAGGGACCTGACACAACCAGATACATATTGGACATTTTAGTTCAAGCAGCAGAATCAGGGATACCCATGCTTGCCCTGTCACTTGATGCCGAGAAGGCTTTTGACAGGGTGAGATGGGTCTATCTATGGGAAACCATGAAAGTTTATCGATTCCCGGCCCCCTTCATTATGGCCATACAGGCGCTCTATACAAGCCCCTCAGCCGTGGTTAGGGGCGTGGGATTTCAATCTGACCCTTTCAAAATATCCAATGGCACTAGGCAGGGGTGCCCTCTGTCACCCTTGCTTTTTGCGCTCTCAATAGAACCTATGGCACAGGCGATTAGACTAGACTCGAATATTAAAGGATTTTCCTCCCAGGGAACACAGCATAGAATTTCATTATATGCTGACGACATCACACTACTTCTAACACAACCCTTCCGGTCCCTTCCTGCAGTATTTGACTTACTACAACACTTCTCTTCTCTAAGCTATTACAAATTAAATTTCTCCAAGACAGAAGCTCTATCCGTTAACATACCGCCTTCTGACCTTATCCGCTTACAGAGATTATATAATTTTCATTGGTCTGTGCAGTCCGTCAAACTATTGGGAGTCCACCTTAGTATGGATACTTCCATTGTTATCTCCAAAAATTTCTCCGATAGGCTCCCTGAGTGGCGTAGGCTATTAGATTCCTGGGAATTTCGGGAGATATCCTGGACTGGTAGGATAGCAGCAATCAAGATGTCATTCATTCCTAAAATAATCTATCTTTTCAGGTCCCTCCCAATAAACATTCCCAGATCCATTTTAAACAAAATGCAGAATCTTATCACATCCTATGTATGGAAAGGCAAAAAACCCAGGACAGCCTCACATACCCTCGAGAGACATGTATCGGAATGGCGGCTTAAGTCTTCTCAATATTATATTATACTACCAAGCTGCCCGCCTTACTCATTTATTGAGCTGGAGCTATTCATCCAACTCAGCCTCCTGGCGAATAGTAGAATTACTGCTTTACTTGTGAGATGGATACTTGGCATAGAGAAATCTTACTGGCCAGGAAAATTTTACACTGTGCCACTCTGTGGGAATTACATTTCAAAATAACAGTTAGATGGCATCTTGTCCCAGTCACTCTACATAAGATATATACTACTCATCCACCTACCTGCTGGAGAGGCTGTGGTCAACTGGGCACACAGAGTCACATTTGGTGGTCTTGTCCACTTATCACTCCCCTCTGGACCCAACTCTTTCACATACTTGGACAATTAGGCATCAACTGCCCGCTAAGTCCCCAGACATGTATTCTACATTTAGAATTCCCACCGCTTACTACTGCACAAAAATACCTAACGATATATCTACTTATGTCCACCAAACTAGAGATAGCGAAGGCCTGGAAACAGACATCCCCCCCATCCATCAGACAGGTTATAGCCACTGTATCATTTATACACAAAATGGAATCCTATGCATATGCGGCCTTAGATTCGTCTGACATTTACCTTGAAATATGGCGTCCATGGTTAGAGAAATTCACTCCCTCAGGAACCTAATTTCCCTCCTCGGGCATCCCTTCCTCTGTATTTCCCCCCCAAAAGGGAAAGAAAAAGGAAAGAGAGAAGAGGGGAAAAAGGGAAAAAAGAAAGAGAGAGGGAGAAGAAATAAAGAGGGGGGGGGAGGGAGAAAGGGAGAAAAAAAAGGAAAAAAAAAGAAAAAAAACACCTACATATCTGGTCCTTTCTCATTCTCTCTTCTTCCCCCCTCCTATACCCTCCCCCCCCTCCCCTTTTTTTTTTTCCTCCCTCTCCCTCCCACATTCTTCATTTGCAAGAACCATGAGAACTTACGAGAGCCTTGTGAAAATACAAGTCCCTGCACATAAGTAATAATCCTCAGAAAATGAGAAATCAATTATGAAAATTTTGAGACATGTCTTTGTCAGTATCTTGTCAGTCAATTGTTTTGGGCCTGCAACCTTTTTTCTTTTAGATAGTCTTTTGTTGGCAGAACCCTACTGTAAATGTCTGATACAATGTATTATTGATTGAACTTCTTTTTTTCTTTGTGTTTGACTATACTTGAAGTTACCTGAGAATAAGAAAAATAAATTGTATCTTATGGAACTAATGCCATCCCTGCGTGGATGCTGACTGTGCATGTGTCTACATTTACATTTGTTTGCACTTATTTTTCTCAATAAAAATCTTTATACAAAAAAAAATAAAATAGTAATTATACATGTCGGTGTAGAAATATGCAGATGAAGTTGTGCATCTAAAATTATTCAACCAAAACACACATATAGGAGTACTATAAATTGCACAAATAAGCTAACAGAATACTAAACATATAATGCAAAATAAATTAAATCAAATTAAGTTGAACCCAATTATTCTACAAAATAACTCATGTCCCATTCACGGTTTAAACCTAGGGGACCGATAGTTCTCAGTTTATATATCCAATATAATTCTTGTTTTAATAATAACCTATTCCTATCACCTCCCCTAGGTGGAAACATGATGCGATCTATAACCTGAACTTTCATATCAAAGACATTGG
Organism: Bombina bombina; assembly: GCF_027579735.1. Lineage (NCBI taxonomy): Eukaryota > Metazoa > Chordata > Amphibia > Anura > Bombinatoridae > Bombina > Bombina bombina. Next base: position 942,497,424 of record NC_069503.1, read on the forward strand.
TCATGTGTATCAAATTAAAATGTCTAGCTATTGCCGACTCTTTTACATATTTCTTAGTGTCCCTGACATGTTCCCTAAATCTGGACCTCAACTCTCTATTCGTCTGGCCTGTATACTGCAAATTGCAGTGTTTACATTCAAGGAGATAAACTACAAATGTAGTTCTACAATTGGCATAAAATGTATGCCTGAATTCTTCCCCAGTCTGGCTACTCCTAAAGCCATTACCTACATGCACAAAGCCACAAGTTATACAAGAACCGTGGCCACATTTGTAGGTTCCCTTCCTCCTAATCCAATCACTCCTGTTGGAGTTATTGGAACAAATTAAACTTGGGGACAATCTAGATGAAACTGTCGGTGCCCTCCTTGGCACAAATTTACACGAGCCAATGAGTGGTCTTAAAACATTATCATTCTCAATTAGATGAAGATTCCTCCTTAGAATGGAACAAACTTGATTAAATTGCTTTGAATATTCAGTGGAAAACACTACAGTGTCATGTTTTATAACATTATGTTTCTTGGTACCTCTGATTAGTTCTTGTTGGGATTTATGTCTAACTTTATTACAAACTTGATTTAAGAAGTTTTCATCATAGCCCCTTAGTTTAAGACGTTCAATAAGGGTCTTGGCCTTTGCTTTAAACAGACTGGTTGAATTGGTGTTTCTGCGCAGTCTCATAAATTGACCCCTGGGAATAGATTGTACCAAATGTGGTGGATGACACGACCTAGCGTGTAAAATAGTATTCCCTGCTGTCAACTTACAAAAAGTATCACTAATCACTTCACCAGTCTCCACTTCCCCCTTCAGGGTAAGATCCAAAAAATTGACCACAGTTTCATACATATCCCCTACAAACTTAAGATTGAATTCATTTTGGCCTAGATATATAAGAAAATCATTGTATTCAAACGGTTCCCTGACTATGAAAATCAAATCGTCTATGAAACGCATATAAAAAACAACATGTTCTTTAAAGGGATTATTCTCAGTATACAAATAAAGATCCTCCCACCATCCCACATACAGGTTTGCGAATGAGGGGGCAAATTTCGCCCCCATAGCTGTTCCGCAAACCTGTATGTGGAATTCCCTATCAAACATAAAAAATTATGCTTCAATAGAAACTCAATGATTTCACATAACACTAGTTTAGTCTCATCAGAAAACCTAGTATGTCTGTCAAAAAATACCTTATGGCCTGTATACCCATATGATGTGGTATACTGGAGTATAGTGCAGTGTCGTCCACCACAATCCATTTATACTCCTTATTCCATTTAAGGTTTTTTAACAATTGCAGGAGGTGTGTAGAGTCTCTCAAATAACTCTTAAGACTCCTCACCAGGGGTTGTAAGATGGAATCTATCCACTCTGAGGTGGGTTCAAACAGTGACCCAATCCCCGAGATAATTGGTCGTCCCGGGGGTTGGGTCAAACTTTTGTGTGTTTTAGGTAGATAATGAAATATCGGAATCCGTGGATTCTCCGGAATCAAAAATTCCAACTGTTCCCTGGTGAGGAGTCCAACAGTGATAGTCTGTTCAAGTACTCTGATTAATTTGGCCTTAATCAGAGGTACCAAGAAACATAATGTTATAAAACATGACACTGTAGTGTTTTCCACTGAATATTCAAAGCAATTTAATCAAGTTTGTTCCATTCTAAGGAGGAATCTTCATCTACTTGAGAATGATGATGTTTTAAGACCACTCATTGGCTCATGTAAATTTGTGCCAAGGAGGGCACCGACACTTTCATCTAGATTGTCCTCAAGTTTAATTTGTTCCAATAACTCCAACAGGAGTGATTGGATTAGGAGGAAGGGAACCTACAAATGTGGCCACCGTTCTTGTATAACTTGTGGCTTTGTGCATGTAGGTAATGGCTTTAGGAGTAGCCAGACTGGGGAAGAATTCAGGCATAAATTTTATGCCAATTGTAGAACTACATTTGTAGTTTATCTCCTTGAATGTAAACACTGCAGTTTGCAGTATACAGGCCAGACGAGTAGAGAGTTGAGGTCCAGAGTTAGGGAACATGTCAGGGACACTAAGGAATATGTAAAAGAGTCGGCAATAGCTAGACATTTTAATTTGATACACATGACCAATGTCTTTGATATGAAAGTTCAGGTTATAGATCGCATCATGTTTCCACCTAGGGGAGGTGATAGGAATAGGTTATTATTAAAACAAGAATTATATTGGATATATAAACTGAGAACTATCGGTCCCCTAGGTTTAAACCGTGAATGGGACATGAGTTATTTTGTAGAATAATTGGGTTCAATTTAATTTGATTTAATTTATTTTGCATTATATGTTTAGTATTCTGTTAGCTTATTTGTGCAATTTATAGTACTCCTATATGTGTGTTTTGGTTGCATAATTTTAGATGCACAACTTCATCTGCATATTTCTACACCGACATGTATAATTACTATTTAATAGAATTGATATACACATTTTTTTAGTACAATATTATGTTATAGTGTATTAGAAGTAATATCATATAAATGCTATTGGTGACTTAGATAAGTCTATTGGTTTAGTATTTAGCAATTTGTAAGTTTATTGCTTCACATATAGGAGATTCTACATTTGATTAATGCTATAATCCTTTATGGGATATTATTTTGATTATTTGCTCTTTGTTCCATCTTTGTAAAATGTCCATAGAGTTTGCAATAAGGTAGAATTAGAATGTAATTTTAACAAACTAGAGATAGCGAAGGCCTGGAAACAGACATCCCCCCCATCCATCAGACAGGTTATAGCCACTGTATCATTTATACACAAAATGGAATCCTATGCATATGCGGCCTTAGATTCGTCTGACATTTACCTTGAAATATGGCGTCCATGGGTAGAGAAATTCACTCCCTCAGGAACCTAATTTCCCTCCTCGGGCATCCCTTCCTCTGTATTTCCCCCCGAAAAGGGAAAGAAAAAGGAAAGAGAGAAGAGGGGAAAAAGGGAAAAAAGAAAGAGAGAGGGAGAAGAAATAAAGAGGGGGGGGGAGGGAGAAAGGGAGAAAAAAAAGGAAAAAAAAGAAAAAAAACACCTACATATCTGGTCCTTTCTCATTCTCTCTTCTTCCCCCCTCCTATACCCTCCCCCCCCTCCCCTTTTTTTTTTCCTCCCTCTCCCTCCCACATTCTTCATTTGCAAGAACCATGAGAACTTACGAGAGCCTTGTGAAAATACAAGTCCCTGCACATAAGTAATAATCCTCAGAAAATGAGAAATCAATTATGAAAATTTTGAGACATGTCTTTGTCAGTATCTTGTCAGTCAATTGTTTTGGGCCTGCAACCTTTTTTTCTTTTAGATAGTCTTTTGTTGGCAGAACCCTACTGTAAATGTCTGATACAATGTATTATTGATTGAACTTCTTTTTTTCTTTGTGTTTGACTATACTTGAAGTTACCTGAGAATAAGAAAAATAAATTGTATCTTATGGAACTAATGCCATCCCTGCGTGGATGCTGACTGTGCATGTGTCTACATTTACATTTGTTTGCACTTATTTTTCTCAATAAAAATCTTTATACAAAAAAAAATAAAATAGTAATTATACATGTCGGTGTAGAAATATGCAGATGAAGTTGTGCATCTAAAATTATGCAACCAAAACACACATATAGGAGTACTATAAATTGCACAAATAAGCTAACAGAATACTAAACATATAATGCAAAATAAATTAAATCAAATTAAGTTGAACCCAATTATTCTACAAAATAACTCATGTCCCATTCACGGTTTAAACCTAGGGGACCGATAGTTCTCAGTTTATATATCCAATATAATTCTTGTTTTAATAATAACCTATTCCTATCACCTCCCCTAGGTGGAAACATGATGCGATCTATAACCTGAACTTTCATATCAAAGACATTGGTCATGTGTATCAAATTAAAATGTCTAGCTATTGCCGACTCTTTTACATATTTCTTAGTGTCCCTGACATGTTCCCTAAATCTGGACCTCAACTCTCTATTCGTCTGGCCTGTATACTGCAAATTGCAGTGTTTACATTCAAGGAGATAAACTACAAATGTAGTTCTACAATTGGCATAAAATGTATGCCTGAATTCTTCCCCAGTCTGGCTACTCCTAAAGCCATTACCTACATGCACAAAGCCACAAGTTATACAAGAACCGTGGCCACATTTGTAGGTTCCCTTCCTCCTAATCCAATCACTCCTGTTGGAGTTATTGGAACAAATTAAACTTGGGGACAATCTAGATGAAACTGTCGGTGCCCTCCTTGGCACAAATTTACACGAGCCAATGAGTGGTCTTAAAACATTATCATTCTCAATTAGATGAAGATTCCTCCTTAGAATGGAACAAACTTGATTAAATTGCTTTGAATATTCAGTGGAAAACACTACAGTGTCATGTTTTATAACATTATGTTTCTTGGTACCTCTGATTAGTTCTTGTTGGGATTTATGTCTAACTTTATTACAAACTTGATTTAAGAAGTTTTCATCATAGCCCCTTAGTTTAAGACGTTCAATAAGGGTCTTGGCCTTTGCTTTAAACAGACTGGTTGAATTGGTGTTTCTGCGCAGTCTCATAAGTTGACCCCTGGGAATAGATTGTACCAAATGTGGTGGATGACACGACCTAGCGTGTAAAATAGTATTCCCTGCTGTCAACTTACGAAAAGTATCACTAATCACTTCACCAGTCTCCACTTCCCCCTTCAGGGTAAGATCCAAAAAATTGACCACAGTTTCATACATATCCCCTACAAACTTAAGATTGAATTCATTTTGGCCTAGATATATAAGAAAATCATTGTATTCAAACGGTTCCCTGACTATGAAAATCAAATCGTCTATGAAACGCATATAAAAAACAACATGTTCTTTAAAGGGATTATTCTCAGTATACAAATAAAGATCCTCCCACCATCCCACATACAGGTTTGCGAATGAGGGGGCAAATTTCGCCCCCATAGCTGTTCCGCAAACCTGTATGTGGAATTCCCTATCAAACATAAAAAATTATGCTTCAATAGAAACTCAATGATTTCACATAACACTAGTTTAGTCTCATCAGAAAACCTAGTATGTCTGTCAAAAAATACCTTATGGCCTGTATACCCATATGATGTGGTATACTGGAGTATAGTGCAGTGTCGTCCACCACAATCCATTTATACTCCTTATTCCATTTAAGGTTTTTTAACAATTGCAGGAGGTGTGTAGAGTCTCTCAAATAACTCTTAAGACTCCTCACCAGGGGTTGTAAGATGGAATCTATCCACTCTGAGGTGGGTTCAAACAGTGACCCAATCCCCGAGATAATTGGTCGTCCCGGGGGTTGGGTCAAACTTTTGTGTGTTTTAGGTAGATAATGAAATATCGGAATCCGTGGATTCTCCGGAATCAAAAATTCCAACTGTTCCCTGGTGAGGAGTCCAACAGTGACAGTCTGTTCAAGTACTCTGATTAATTTGGCCTTAATCAGAGGTACCAAGAAACATAATGTTATAAAACATGACACTGTAGTGTTTTCCACTGAATATTCAAAGCAATTTAATCAAGTTTGTTCCATTCTAAGGAGGAATCTTCATCTACTTGAGAATGATGATGTTTTAAGACCACTCATTGGCTCATGTAAATTTGTGCCAAGGAGGGCACCGACACTTTCATCTAGATTGTCCTCAAGTTTAATTTGTTCCAATAACTCCAACAGGAGTGATTGGATTAGGAGGAAGGGAACCTACAAATGTGGCCACCGTTCTTGTATAACTTGTGGCTTTGTGCATGTAGGTAATGGCTTTAGGAGTAGCCAGACTGGGGAAGAATTCAGGCATAAATTTTATGCCAATTGTAGAACTACATTTGTAGTTTATCTCCTTGAATGTAAACACTGCAGTTTGCAGTATACAGGCCAGACGAGTAGAGAGTTGAGGTCCAGAGTTAGGGAACATGTCAGGGACACTAAGGAATATGTAAAAGAGTCGGCAATAGCTAGACATTTTAATTTGATACACATGACCAATGTCTTTGATATGAAAGTTCAGGTTATAGATCGCATCATGTTTCCACCTAGGGGAGGTGATAGGAATAGGTTATTATTAAAACAAGAATTATATTGGATATATAAACTGAGAACTATTACTCCCCTAGGTTTAAACCGTGAATGGGACATGAGTTATTTTGTAGAATAATTGGGTTCAATTTAATTTGATTTAATTTATTTTGCATTATATGTTTAGTATTCTGTTAGCTTATTTGTGCAATTTATAGTACTCCTATATGTGTGTTTTGGTTGCATAATTTTAGATGCACAACTTCATCTGCATATTTCTACACCGACATGTATAATTACTATTTAATAGAATTGATATACACATTTTTTTAGTACAATATTATGTTATAGTGTATTAGAAGTAATATGATATAAATGCTATTGGTGACTTAGATAA